>NC_089433.1:3699069-4003328 GCF_026210795.1 Rhizophagus irregularis
AAGTTTAATACTGTTATATTTTAAATTAAAAGAAATTCATAATGGATATGATCTTCAATGAGTTTTATAGCAGTTTAAAATTATTTTTTAATTTCTTTATTTAAAAAATTTATTATCAAACAAAGAAATAAAATTAATTATAAGGAAAAAGAATCATATTTTTGTCTTGTTTTATTTAATAAACACTATTTTGAATCATGCTAATAATATGGAATATAAAAATTTATTCACTTTTTAATTTCGCTTTTTTTCCCTTATGATCTCTAAATTTAATAAAACGCCTAAAGTAAATTATCTCGTGTTATAAGCACTAATTCAACCAACATTATAGTTATTTCGGCCAGCATTAACTTTATTCATCGATCCCAATTTTTTTCAGGTGATCAAAATTTACTGATGAACCGATAATTGGCTCGGTTAAAAGTTTACTGGTTTAAATAAATAATAAATGTCTCCTATAAAACGTTCAATAAAATGATGAAATTTTGTTCTGCCAAATTATTCAAATTGTATAAATTCGATTTTAAATTTAAGGAATAACCGCTTAGCCGCAGACTGCGCAGATTTGCGTAATAAACATGGTAGTACAATAATAGTACAACGATAGCTATAAATATTGACTTTTTCCAACTTAGGACTTTATTCTTTTTAAAAAATGTCTACCCAATTTTTTTCAAAATTAAGTCAAAATTATATTGAATTATTAGAAGATAGTGAATATTATGATATTACAATTGAAGTTGGTGAAGATCCTAATGTAAAAATTTTTCGTGCACATATGAATATTTTGTGTTACCGTTCTCCATATTTACGACGAACTTTAAGTTCTAATAAAAAGAATGATAATGGCGTTTTATCACATATTAAATTACCAAATATATCACCAGAAATTTTTCAAATCATATTAAGGTAAGTTTTTTACTTAATATACTAGTAATATACTTGTAACCACCTAATTTTAATTTTTTTTTATAGGTATATTTACGGTGGCATTCTTCCATTGAATGGGCTAGAAGCTTCAAATATTCTAAATACATTGGTAGTTGCAGATGAGCTTAATCTTCAAGAACTAATTAACTATTTACAAAATTACTTAATTGAAAATAATTCAGAGTGGTTGGAACAACATTTTGAACTTGTTCATCGGAAGAGCATTCAATCCAAATATTTATCAGAACTTCAACAATTTTGCACAAATTTGATGGCAAAATCTCCTGAAAAAATATTTAAATCGTTTGATTTTACTTCACTTCCTGAAAAATCGCTAGTTTCACTCATTAAAAAGGATGATTTACAAATGAGAGAAATTGAAGTATGGGAGCACGTGTTAAAATGGGGCCTTGCACAAAATCAAACTCTCACCCAAAATCCAGATACTTGGTCAGATGATGATTTCAAAACGATGAAAAATGTTCTACAAAATTGTTTACCCTTAATTAGATTTTTCTGTTTATCATCCAAAGAATTAAGACAGAAAGTCCGACCATATCAAAAACTATTGAATCAACAACTTTACGAAGACTTGATAGACTCTTATATGGATCCTGATAATATATCAATTGATAATATTTTACCTCCTAGAAATATTAAAATCGATAAAATTATTGATTCGAAAATAGTTAATTTAGATATTGTTTCGGCTATTTCAAGATGGGTTGACAAAATAGACATGAATTATAGTAACAAATTCGCTAATATTAGAAAGTTATATTTACCATACAAATTTAAACTATTATTAAGAGGAAGTAGAGATGGATTTACACCTAAAAAATTTCATGAATTATGTGATGGTAAATCTAATACTATTACTTTATTTAAAGTAAAAGAAAATGAAGAAATTATTGGTGGATACAACCCTTTAAAATGGGAATCTAAAGGTGGTTGGGTTACAACTAAAGATAGCTTTATTTTTTCTTTTATAAATAAGAATATTAAAGACGCAATTATTAGTAATGTAGAAAATACAAATTATGCATTTAATAATTACTTAACACAAGGTCCATATTTTGGCAAAGATATTATTATATACAGTTCTGCAGATCAATTAGATTATGAAAGAATTCACTGTAGAAGGCAATATTATGAAAAAAAAATAAGGGATTCTGAAGATTATTTTTCTATAGAAGATTATGAAGTATTTCAAGCCGTAACGCGCTAGTTTGAGATTTCATCATAAGAAATTGAAATAAAAAAAAAATAATAAAAATAACAAATTTAATTGTAGAGAACGTATTCGTATTTTATTTTGAAATTTTTTTTTCTTTTTTTTTTACAATTAGAACATTATTGGAATAATTCTATAATTCCATAATTTGTAGTACGTTTAATATATGAATCTTTCTCTAATGAAAATTTTAACATGATAATTTAGTAAAGTAAACAAATATAAATAAATCGTCAATTTTTTTTTATCGCCGTTTTCAAAATGATGTACGCAGTTAAATTTGAATAAAAAAAAAAGAAAACCGAAACCCGGACGAAAACCGGACGTAATATGGACAAAAAACGGATGAAAACCGGGCGAATATTGGTATTTGAATATACAATCACAAATAAACTGCGTACACCATTTTGAAAATGGCGATAAAATGAAAATTCGTATTTATGTTTATTATTTATTAACTTTATTTATAGCGGCGTATCTTGCATTGTGAAACGAAATTTATACATACATGTCTAGCCACAAATTATATAATTGTACATCAATATATAAATATTATTTAACTTACCAAATTTAAAAAAAAAAGTTTTTCTCTTTTTTCTTAAAAAAAAAAATTCGTAAAATTATGACTACTGAACTGTTTTCTAAATTATTAAGCCAAAATTATATTGAACTATTAGAAGATAATGAATACTATGATATTACAATTGAAGTTGGTGAAGATCCTAATGTAAAAATTTTTCGTGCACATATGAATATTTTGTGTTACCGCTCTCCATATTTACGACGAACTTTGGTTTCTAATAAAAAGAATGACAATGGTGCCTTATCGCATATTAAATTATCAAATATTTCACCAGAAATTTTTCGAATTATTTTAAGGTAATTTTTTTTTGTTTATTTTACAATCGAATTTAAATTTAAACGTAATTACTTAATTTAAAAATATTATTCAATATAGGTATATTTATGGTGGTATTATTTCATTGAATGGACAAGAAACTTCGGAAATTTTAAATACGTTGATAGCTACAGATGAGCTTCATCTCCAAGAATTAGTTAATTATTTACAAAATTATTTAATTGAAAATAATTCTGAATGGTTGGAACAACATTTTGAACTAATTCATCGAACGAGCTTCCAATCCAATTCTTTATCAGAACTTCAAAATTTTTGCACAAATTTAATGGCCGAATTTCCCGAAAAAATATTTAAATCGTTTGATTTTACTTCTCTTTCTGAAAAATCTCTAATTTCACTCATTAAAAAGGATGATTTACAAATGAGAGAAATTGAAGTGTGGGAGTACGTGTTGAAATGGGGCCTTGCACAAAATCCAACTCTCACTCAAAATCCAGATACTTGGTCAGATGATGATTTTAAAATAATGAAAAACACACTACAACATTGTTTACCTTTAATTAGATTGTTTAGTTTATCATCTAAAGAATTGACACTAAGAGTTCGTCCGTATCAAAAACTCTTTAGTAAACAACTTTATGAAGACTTAATAGACTCCTATATGAATCCTGATAGGGTATCAACTGATAATATTTTATTTCCTAGAAATATCAGAACTATTGATTCAAAATTAGTTAATTCAAATATTGTTTCATTTATTTCGAAATGGATTGATAAAACAATTATTAACAATAGCAAATTCGATCATTTAAGAGAATTATATCTACCGTACAAATTTAAATTATTATTAAGAGGAAGTAGAGATGGATTTACTCCTAAAAAATTTCATGAATTATGTGATGATATATCTAATACTGTTACGTTTTATAAAGTAAAAGGGGAGAATGAAATTATTGGCGGATATAATCCTTTAAAATGGATGTCTACTAGTGGATCTTGGCATAAAACTGATGAAAGTTTTATTTTTTCTTTTAAAAATAAGGATATTAATAATGCAATAATTAGTGATATAGAAAATACAAATTATGCATTGTGTAATAACTTTCGATATGGTCCATCCTTTGGCAATGATGTTAATATATGGAATTCTAACGATCAATTAACAGATTATAATAATATTCGCTATAAAAAGCTATATTATAAAAAGAGGATAAGAGATTCTGAAGGTAATTTTTCTATAGAAGATTACGAAGTATTTCAGATCGTAAAGCGCTAGTTTTACTAAGACAAATAATTCCTTTTATCACATAAGAAATAGACGTAAACTATAAGGATTTAATTAGAGGAAACGTATTCTATTTTAAATTTTTTCTTTTTTTTTCAATTAAGAATTATTGGAATAATTCCATAGTTCCGTAGCTTCTAGTACGTTTAATACTCGTGATATTATTTAACACATATGAATCCTTTTTATGACATGAAATTTAATACAAATACGAATAAATAAATAACCAATCTTTTTTTGAATTATTTCTTTGTAATAATTAATTCAACTCACAATCAAAACAATTTGATTCGAGTATTTTGTTGATTGCAGATTAACAAACATTTTATATTCACAAAGCTTTTCAAATTGCTTGTTATCCTAATAAATCTTTGTTGAACCACTATAAAAAAAACATGAACTAGAAGTTCTGAAAGGTCTCTTGGAATTTCGTCTTAATGAGATTATTAGTGACCAAATAAGTGTAAATCTTAAAAATTTCATAAAAAATATTTAATTATTAACTTCTTTATATTAAGCTTTATTTCGTTTCAACAATTTTTTAAATTTTCACAATTTTCACATAAATATATTTATTAAAAAAATCAATTACAGTATTATAAAATAATTTTTTTATTTTCATTTAAAGATTTTTAATTTTTGTGTGACTTAATACAATAAAGTCGTTACTCGTTACATGGTCAAATCACTTTAATCAAAAAAAAAAAAAAAATCAATTAAAAAAAAAATATTTTCATGTAAAAAGAAAAATAAATTTTGCATTCATAATTTTTGTAATTTTTGTTATTTTTTATTATCGCCTTTTTATTTATATTTATTTAAGTTACTATTTTCACGATTTTCAGATATTTCAGATATTTCACGTAATGAACTGGCAAAATATCACGTGTCAAACCATGTGAACTTATCTCACGTTATTATTTGTAAATCTTTATCTATTCGCTCCATGTGATTTAAGTGATAATTGGGCACAATGGACTAAAAAAATCTCTTATGGTCGATGTTTTTATGCTAACGATTATTAATTCTTACTGGAATTGTAAATTCGTTATGGGAATCATGAATCAAAGTCATAGTAGTTTTAAGTGCTAATCCTTTTTTGTAATTACTATCAAGCTTTCCCATAGAAAATTACCTATTGTAGTCTTGTTATACTTATATATATATTTAATCACCAATCATGTAATCGTATATCAATATCAAATCTGAACAATAAAAACGTCTTTTCTCTTTCTCATTTTTTATTTGAAATACGTAAAATAATGTCTACTGAACTGTTTTCTAGATTATTAAGCCAAAATTATATTGAACTATTAGAGGATAATGAGTATTATGATATTACAATTGAAGTTGGTGAAGATCCTAATGTAAAAATCTTTCGCGCTCATATGAATATTTTATGTTACCGTTCTTCGTACTTACGACGAACTTTGACTTCTAATAAAAAGAATGATAATGGCGTTTTATCACATATCAAATTACCAAATATATCTCCAGAAATCTTTCAAATTGTTTTAAGGTAAATTTATTAAATATTATATAATTGAACCTTAACTAATATACTTGTAACTACAAAATTTAAAATTTTTTCATATAGGTATATTTACGGTGGCATTCTTTCATTGAATGGACAAGAAACTTCGGATATTCTAAATGTATTGGTAGCTGCAGATGAGCTTCATCTTCAAGAACTAGTTAACTATTTACAAAAATATTTAATTGAAAATAATTCTGAGTGGTTAGAACAACATTTTGAACTTATTCATCAAACAAGTTTTCAATCCAAATCATTATCAGAACTTCAAGAATTTTGTACAAATTTAATGGCCGAATCTCCTGAAAAAATATTTCAATCGTTTGATTTTACTTCTCTTCCTGAGAAATCTTTAGTTTCACTTCTCAGAAGGGATGATTTACAAATGAAAGAAATTGAAGTGTGGGAACATGTATTAAAATGGGGTCTTGCGCAAAATCCAAATCTCATTCCAGATCTTGAAACCTGGTCGGATGATGATTTCAAAACAATGAAAAATACTCTACAACATTGTTTACCTTTAATTAGATTTTGTTGTTTATCATCTATTGAATTCTCACGAAAAATTCGGCCGTATAAAAAACTTTTAAGTCATCAATTATATGAAGGCCTATTAAATTCCTATTTGGATCCTGATAGAGTATCCACTGATAATTCTTTACTTCCCAGAAATTTTAGTATGGATAAAATTATTGATTCAAAATTAGTTAATTTAAATATTGTTTCATTTATTTCAAAGTGGATTGATAAAATAGAAATTGACAAATTTTCTCATCTTAGAGAATTATATTTACCATACAAATTTAAATTATTATTAAGAGGAAGTCGAGATGGATTTACCCCTAAAAAGTTTCATGAATTATGTGATTATAAATATAATACTGTTACATTCATTAAAACAAAAGGGATAGATGAAATTTTTGGTGGATATAATCCTTTAAAATGGGAATCTTCTAATACTTGGGGTGAAACTAATGATAGTTTTATCTTTTCTTTTATAAATAAGAATATTAAAGATGCAATTGTAAGCAAAGTAGAAAATATAGATCATGCATTGAACTATCACCCTAAACATGGTCCATATTTTGGTCAGGATATTGTTATATGGAATGAAAATCAATTTGCGGATTATAAAATAATTCGCTGTAAAAAGAACATTTATAAAAAAAAGATAAGGGATTCTGAAGATTATTTTTCTATAGAAGATTACGAAGTATTTCAAATCATAAAGCGCTAATTTAATTTGAAATAAAAATAATTTCTTTTTATTATAACAATCAATATAATAAACCATAAGAATTTAATTGGATGGAACGCAATCGTATTTTAATTTTTTTTTTTCTTTTACAATTAAAAATATTATTTGAATGATTTCATAGTTCCGTAACTTGTGATATTTTTAACACTTGGATATTATTTAACACTTATAATTTATGAAATATTTAAGAAAAAGTTAAAGTTTTAACATGAATTTTTATTTATATAGTAAACCAACTTTATTTAAAAAAGAAAAAGTAGTACAAATATAAACATATATATATAAATTAGTAAGCAGAATTTTAAATAAAAAACGAATAATTTGTTTCTTCGTAATGATTAACAAGGAATCTAACCAAAATAATGTCCTTTTTGGATAATACTAGGCGGCATTATGTAGTTCTGGTTCTGAAGAGACGCGTAGAGCTAACAATAAACGAGTTGTTATCAATTTACAGTATATATTGCTCGAGTCCTATACAAGTGCTTTGAATTTAAAATTGGGAACGAGATTGATTAGACTCATGACCATACATTATAAAATTCGCAAATTAACGAGATTTTATGTTCGCACAGTTAGTCATTCCAACTTAATTGTTTAAAATTACTCACCCCTCTATTTTTTTTTGCATGAAATTTACCATTAAACATCATCCCATACCGAACAAATTCAATACAGATGATTTGTAATTGCAAATACGAATGCATCTAAATTATCTATCTACATTTAACTACAGCAGTATTTCTCTAAAATTTTTTCTATCTTCTCTGACCTCACCGCTGTTAACACGCTTCTTAATATCTTTATTAACTTCTTGATCTTTATGAAGTCTTGACTATAAACCGCGTTCAGAGCGTAGTATTCTTCAACTCTCTTCACTAATAAATCGTTTCTTCCTATTCTTTTCCAGTAAATCCCACTCAGATAATCATCCGTAACTGAAGACTTACCTTCCTGCACTGAATCTCTATATTTTGGTCTTTTTTCATCTTTATGTTTCGATTTCACTATCCAAACGTAGTCGGTGCCTATCTCTTCCTATTTTTAAAAAATCTAAATTTAATAAACATATAAAATATATATGTTAAATACGTATTCATCCATTTTACAAACACCTGCTTAAATTTACTGACTTCACTGTGCCGCTTGCCGACTTGCCATTTCTCAAACATTTCAACGAATTACTATTTATTTTACAAGCATGATCGACATATTGACATGAAATTTTGCCTTTACACTTGGCCGGGTTGTCGGATTGTCGGTAGCCAATCAGCTCAAAAAATTGAGTCACGTGATATTAGCTAAATCATGTGTTCGTTATTTTTTCAATTTGCCAACAACCAGACAAGCCGGAAACTCTCGCATAAAAATTTGCCAAGTGTTCTGTACATTATGAAATCAGCTGATAAAGTTTTTTTACTGACGGAATTTATTGCATGTAACAAGCAAAATAGAATTTTTATTTATTAAATAAATTTAGTTTTATCTATTAACTATAAAAATACGCGATAATCATTCTTTTGCTTTTTAAAGGTTGAAATTAAGGCGCAGTAGGAAGTAGTTGATAAATTATAAATTTTCTGTGAGAAGTCGGGTAATTTTTATGTAATTTCAGTAAAATGAAGTTAGGTATTTTTTTCATGTCAGCAAAATAGAAATCGACATTCGACATGTCGGTGAAATGTCTGTAAATCAGAATCGTAGGCTGTTTTCAAAAAGGCAATGCCAAAGACATTAAAATAACCATAGTATATATAACTCGACCAATTCTCATCCTTTTACAATTACTAGATGCCAAGTAATTACATTTACGTTTTTATTTCGAAGATAAAAAATTCAAAATACTCATTTTCGAACTTATTATATTGTTTCCAGATTTTAATTAAATCATTTAAATCATCATCATAGAGAATACTTCTTTAATATCATTTTCCGTATCTTTATTTTAATTGTTTGTATCGTTACATTCCATTGACTTTCTGGTTTTTATAATAATTCCAATAGTAAAAAAAGAGAAACTGATAGTTATAAGACGTGAATAAATACGTTCGAAGAAATCTCATCATTTTACTAGACCATCAACGAAAGTTTTAATAATTTTATTTATAACAAAATTTTTATCACTAGTAGTCAATTCCATTTATTTTCGTTTCCTATTTAACACTCACTTTGTCGGAACTTTTCTTATTGATAACAGATAAATAAGTATTCCAACTAAAATCCTATAATTCAATGGAATAAAATGAAAATTGAGCAATTGTACCACCGACCACAATTTATAATTATTAATTAAAGTAGGTACAAAAGCCTGTGTATATTGAGAAGGAAAAAAAATATTAATATTAAGTAAAACAATATCTTTAAGATAAATATTCTGGGAGGAATTTATATTTACATCTCCAATCTTTTCTAAAATTTAAGATTTTTCTTGACCTTCTAATAATGCCTGACCTACGAAAAATGTTGTAATAAAACATGGTGCGAATATAGCCTGATCTAAAGTGACACGCGTTAATAGTCCTTTATAGAAAAAGAAAATAAATAAATAAATTAATTTGGAATAAAATAATTAATATTATAATGTATAGGTATATATTACCTAACATGGGATTAATTGTAGTGTTATCACCGATTTGGTATGGAGTGATAACTAACGTCAGAGATGTTAAAGTGAACAGTCAATGACAAAAAGGCCAAGTAATAAAATGATAAGTGTTTTGATAATATTGTGATCAAATATAAGAGTATCACTAATAATTCTCAGTAGAAAATTAATAATGATGATGGTAAACAATGTAAGAGTTTCTTAAGATAGAAATCTATCAAACAAATAATAACAAACACAAAGGTAAAACAAATAAAACACGCAAAAAGTTTACTACAAAGAAAAACTAACAACAAATCATACAAAAACACAATACTTCGGATAACACAATCTAAACTCACTGTTAGATTACCCAGGTGTTAACAACCTTTATTCAAAAGAAAATATTGCTCTATATATGTTTACATTTGCACACATGACAGTTTGAACTTATCAATATTATCCTATTATACTAATACGATTAATCAATCAATTGTCCTTTTTCCATTGCAATTATCTGTAGAAACCTTCCTATTGCTATTTCGTATAAGTTCTATGTGTCTATATGATTCATCAACTATGTAAAGTTCAAGAAACTTCTCTAGCTAAACTAATAAAGCAATTTTCTAAGGTTATAATAATTAAACTGATACTTATAATTGAATACTTATGAGTCAAAAGTACTAATAATACTAAAAGTGGTTAATTAATGTAAATAACTAATAAAACTAAATTATATTATAAGTAATGTTTCATATTGTAATAAACTCAGCCATAATCATAGGATTTCTGTGTACTATATCATGTGACTTGTTCGATCTTCAACTATTTTCATGGGCAACCCTAACAATAATCTTTGATTAATTCTATCTCAAGCAAAAATTTTGGTAACAGTAGCAAACCGGTCTAAATAAAGACCAGATAGCTGTGGATGGGCCCTTATTTAATTTATTACAAAAAATTTTAGAAATAAAATTTTTCATCTTTAAATAATAATGCTTACAGCTATACTGCCTATACATAAACCAAATCCTCCAAGTCTTAAAATTCTATAAAAATTATGAGATTTTAACCCTCTTGGTTTAACAAATTGTTGTGCTATAATATTTCCTGTAACAAATAATGTTCCTGAATAAATTCAAATTTATAATAATATTAAATTCTTATTTCATTACGGAATAAATGATTTTTGTACCAACTGAAAAAAGACATATCGTAGTATATAATTGAAGAATTTTAGGAAAGGAAAATGGAGGAGTTGAAAAAGTTTAAATCTATATTTAGAATTTGACCCTCCACCCTTCCATATAAGGGTTTTAAATTTGCACGACTAAGGTCGGATTTAGAGTAATAATTCTCCGACACCCAATTATTACTTTTTCAAGTGTTTTTGCAGTAATGATAAACAATATATAATAATAATATGATGATCTAAGTAATAGGAACGATCAGTAATATTGAAACTTTTTTTTTTAGCTATGTCAACACGTCATAAAGATACCTATTTAAATTAAATAATTTGTATATGTTTAATTAAGATTTTTTTTAAAAAATAATAGTACTATTAACCAGAAATAAACGAAATAAACGGAAATGTTATTAATATAGTCAAGACCTGTTATTCGTTATTCGATATACCGATATACAGTATATATTAAATTTTACTTTCTCACTATATGAGAGTAAATATCGGTATAATTTGATATATCGGAATTTTTCAATGATCTTCAACATATCGTTATATCGGAGTTTGACTGTATTTATTAATATAACTTACAAAATGAGAGTGTACATGAAATTCCGTGTTAAGTTATGCGACATTTTTGTTACGCGACATACGCGACATACGCGAAAATTAATATAGAAATACGCGACAATTATTGATAGATTGATCGGTAACTATGTTGATTATATTGTGATTGATTGAGGCGTAGTGCAGTAATGGGTCATTGCGAATTACATAATTTGTAAAAAGTTTGTACTACAAAAAAATATATAAAAAGGCCTTACCTCCTTTTTTTTTATTATTATTTCTAAATTTCTCTAATATATATCCGAACCAACTACTTGAGATGACCCAAATACTCCACCCAAATACTCTAGGCGGCCAGGTCCACCAAAACTTTTACGATATATGTGAGAGGTCTTTTTATTCCTCTTAAACTATTTTATAAACAAAAAACTTCTTTCTTACCGAAAGCAAACTTACACACAAAACTCCTTCCATATCTTCAAAGCGGAACAGCATTAAGTGGTGAGTATAAATAACAATTTGCCGGATGGACGTACGAGTACGAGTTCACCGGAGAAGGGTTCGCTGAAAGTCTTCCGGATGGTGGACTGTTATGATTGACATAGAGGTTTATGTGCTCGGAGTACGTACCATTTGCTACTGGCTATGTAGTCATCTGCTTTGTGCACAAGTCGTAGCTACAATGATGCCACATAGGTGATCCCCAAGCCGATCCATATGGGAGGGCAGGCCGTGGTGCCCGTGGAAATGACACATATTTTTATGTCATCATGGTCACTTAGTTATTATTATTGAATACTATGTAAGATTTGCCATAGATCCTATGATGGCCACATAGGTGTCCTGGGGTTCCCTGCTTAGGCATAATTAACAGGGTGATAAATCTCATATGGTATGAGGTGATAGTTACTAAAAATTTTGTAAATTCTATAGGGTATGCTGTACATGACCAAATCGTCTTGAAAATAGTTAACTGTCTCCCTTACTAGCTTTCTTATACATTATGGCACATTGTAGTATTCTGCCTTTCTAAAGCAAGCAGAGGCACTCGAAAAGGATAATAATAATTTATTTAGTAATAATAAGTGAGTATTATCAAAATTTATGAAAAAGATTGATTTAATTTTAATTCTTTAATTTTTAATTCTTGTTTCTTGTATTTCCAGATGGATATACTTTTTTTTTTATTTTTGAAACCTGATTTTCGCTCTTTTCTTAGTTTGCGTTGTTCAACTAGTAAAACTTAGATTCTGCTTTTATTATCAATTTTACAGTTTATACTATTGTGAAAAAGTTTGTTATTTTTTTATAATATATTTATCTTTTTGCATAAATATCATGATTAATAATGGACCAAATTTTTTAATAACAACTACTGACATTTAAACTAATGACAACTACCGCAGTTGAACCACAATTGAATCGCGCATTCATACGCTCAAGAATTTTTGGACTTTGAAACATAATAGCTTTATTAGATAGCTATTGACGCGCTTTATTCAGAAAAACTTTAATCAGTAGAGACGAAGGTAAAGTAATTATTTTATAATGCTGACTGAAATTAACCGAAATTCTATTGTGGATTTGTTGTATTTGAACACCAACAGAAAGTTAAAAGTAGACATTGAAAATTTGGAAAAATTTGGAAATTAATAATATGCCAACCGGGATAATATAATGCTTTACCCATATTTTTTTACATGACTTATAAAAATTGACTTATCAAATTTATTTTTATTCTTAAAAGAAAATATAAAACTATAATAAGATTGACTCCAATTACCAGACGATTTCCATATTGAAGGATTATATCACTCAGAATTTCTCCAGTTCCTTTTACTTCAATAAAAGTAACGGTATTAAGCTTATCATCGCATAATTCATGAAATTTTTTAAGAGAAAATCCATCTTGGCTTTCTCTTAACGACAACTTAAAATTGTACGGCTAATTTTCTAAGATACGCAAATTTATTATTAATATCAACTTTATCAATCCATATTTAAATTAATAATCTTTGAATCAATAATTCCGTTAATTTTAGATCTCTAGGAAGTGGAATGTTATTAGAATTTGGTTCACTATCAGTATCAGGATCCATATAAGAATTTAATAAATCTTTGTAAATTTGGTGATTTAAAAGTTTTTTATATGACTAAAAAAATCTGATTAAAGGTATACAATTTTGTAAAGTATCTTCCATCATTTTGAAATCATCACTGTCTAAGTATCAAGGATCTGAAATGAAGATTCTGATTTTGTGCGACACCCCATTTTAACATATGATCCAAACTTCATTTGTAAATCATCTCCTTTAATAAGTGAAATTAATGATTTTTCGTATTATGTTTTTCAATGTATGTGTTAACCCGAGTATTTCTCTTTTTTGAATTTTCTATTTATATATATATATTTTTTCTGTAATACCTTTTTCTTTTACAGTCTTCAGCTTCAGTAAGTTTTTTTTGTAGAATCGGTAAGTTTTATTTTTTATTATTAATTTTGGTTTTTTTGTATTAATTTTTTTTTATCTTTTTTTGTAGTTTTATAGATTATTTTCCTGCTAATATATCAGTTATATCTAAAACATGTACGTAATAAAAATAAATAATTATGTAATCGATGATTTTTTCCAAAGTTTCTATACCACTAATCAAGTGTCTGTCATGATGTATTCAAAAAAGTTTTTAACATTATATTTATATTAATCTTTACTGACAAATTAAACTACCTGTATTCAGAAAGGTCTTTACAAATATATATATACCCTTTCAAAAAAATATTACGATTCATTATCATACTGTATTGCGTAATCGATTAATATTCTAATTTTTTTTTATCACTTATGCAGGAAATCCAGGAAAGAATTTCAAATTTACACGAAAAAAAAATTCATATACTCAAAAAAGCGGTTAGACACATACAAACCAAAAAATTACGAAAACCAACGAAATTTGAAATCTTTTATAACGTAATAGGATCACAAACTAAAAAAACCACCCCAGCCAAATGATCGACATAGTTTCTAAGCTAAGTGGGCGTGTAATTTCAAATACTAACCACATGTATTACAGAAATCAAAGAAAATTTCTTATTCTAATAAATAAAAAAAAAAATTAGTAATTTTATTTATATATTTTATTAAATATTTTACAATTGATTTCTTATATCAAAAATTTAATCATTATAAGGGCGATTTTAACGCTAAATCGGCGGTGAAACACTACATCCTAGCTTATAAACTGCCCATGGGCCAGATTAGCCCACGAGATCTGATTGGTCCAAACAACTTACCAACATTTAATTACAAATAAGGCAATTTTATAACTTTTGACCGGATATTTACTTATAAACTCATGGTTAAGGATTGCATTAATGTACATTTTGTACCACCTTGTAACTATAAAAAAGGCAAAAATTTTTTCAAGGTTACACATTAATTTGGCCAGAATTAAGATAATTTCGCCCAGAAAAATTTGGCCGGAATTATAAAACGGACATAAATGTCCGTTTGCAAATTTGGCCAGAATTATAAAAACGGACATAATTTGGCCGGAATTATAAAAACGGACATTAATGTCCGTTTTTGTAAATTTGGTCAGCATTATAAATGCAAATATTATAAATTGCATCAATTTATGTAATCATAGAAAAAATAAATTATAACTTGTTAGCTTTGTCTCATCAAGACATTAAATTGTTAAATTGTGGTTTCTATCATCAATAGATCATGGAAAGTTATTGGCATTTGGAAATATTTAAGAATACAAAAAAATTCTTTTCAAACAATGTAAATATCTTATTATTTATTAATCCTAAAGGTATAAAACTCCTACCACTTAATACATCTCAATACAATCCAACAAGCTGTGTATTATTTTTTTACAATTACTTGATGACAAGTTAATGCAATTTAACTTTTAGCAATTTGGTATATTTTAACCAAAAAAAATTTTTTTATTGTAAATTTAAGTTATTTAACATTTAAAAAATGATTTTTTGTTTTTATTTTTTACTATTAAATACAAATTATTTCAAAAATGCAGAAAATTAAATCTTTTAATTATTATTTAAAAATTATGCTATTAAATAAAACATTATTTTTTTTTGTTTTTTATTTACTTTTTTATTAGATCTAAAAATTGTCAGAAATTTAAATCCTTCAATTATTAATACATTACATATTTATGGAAGTTAAATAAACATACTTATTTAGTAATGTAATTTAGCAATTAACATTGATTAATTTTGATTTTATTAATTTTTTTTTTTATTTGATGATTTTGATCCAAATTATTTCGAAAATTGATAGAAATTTAAATGATTTGGCTCTTTTAATTATTAATACATTACATATTTATAGAAGTTAAATAAACATACTTATTTAATCTATTTAATGTAATTTAGCAATTAACATTGATTTTATTTTAATATTATTTTATTTTTTTATTTGATCTAAATTATTTAAAATTTGATAGAAAATTAAAGGATTTGATTCTTAATTATTAGTACATTATATATTTATGGAAGTTAGATAAACATACCTATTTACTAATAATGGAATTTAATATTTAAAATTATTTTATTAATATAAAACTTAATTTTTGTTTGTTTTTATTTACAGTATTTTTAGTATTTTTTTATTTTTTTTATTTTTTTATTAGATACAAATTATTTTAAATATTGTTAGAAATTGGATCAACAAAATTTATTGAAAAAATTTGGATTTGCAAATATTGCAGTAAATGTTTACCAGTACATTTCGCAAATCCAAATTTTTTTTAATGAATGATTTTGTTGATCTAATTTCTAACAATATTTAAAATAATTTGTATCTAATAAAAAATAAATAAATAATAAATACTGTAAATAAAAACAAAACAAAAATTAAGTTTTATATTAATAAAATAATTTAAATATTAAATTCCATTAAATAGGTATGTTTATTCAATTTCTATAGATATAATAATATACTAATAATTAAAAGAATCAAATCATTTAACTTTCTAATAATATTTAAAATAAATTATATCTAATTAAAAAAAAGAATAAAACTAAAATAAAATCAATGGCCTATTAATAAAATAATTTTTCAATTGCTAAATTGCATATGTAATGTACTAATAATTAAAGAATCTAATTTTTTGACAATTTTTAGCATCTAATAATAAAAAAAATATTTTAATTAATAAAATAATTTTAATTACCAAATTACATTATTAAATACCAATATGTTTATGTAACTTTTACATATATTTAATTTACTACTAAATACTAGGTATATTTATATATGTAACTTCCACATATATTTAATATACTAATAATTGAAAGATCCAATTTTTTGGCAATTTTAAAAATAAAAAAACCAAAAAGTCAATATTTTTTCAATAAAACAATTTTTTAAATGCCAAATAGCATTAAATAAATAGTATATTTATGTAACATTATCTACAAAGATAGTATATAATGAATTGGATAATTAAATAATTATTTATATATTCTTAATGTAATATATATATATTATATTAAAGTAAACTTCCATAAATAGCATGTGATGTATTATTTTATAACAATTAGAATAATAAATTAAATTATTAATAAATTATATCAATTATAAATTTTTGTAAATTTTCTTTACAAAATTTTCGTATAATATTTATAAAACACAATGTTCATATAACTTTTATATATTAAATAAATAATAAACAATATCTAGTATTCTGATTTAAAAAAAAAACAAATGTCTATTATCTGATTAAATATTTACATTAAATTGCTAAAAGCTAAACTGCTTTAGCTTGAAATCAAGTAATTACAAATAGAAAGATAAAATATATATAGCTTATTGAATTGTTTTTTTGAGATATTTAAATGGTAGCAGTTTTATACCTTTAGGATTAATAAATAAATAATAAAATCATATTAACATTTTCTTGAAATAATTTTTTATATATTTATAAATGATAATAACTTTTATTTATTGATAATAGAAATATGAAATTACCACTATTTAGCATATTTTGATGAGACAAAGCAAACAAAATATAATTTATTTATTTATGATTACTGAATAATTAGTTAAAATATTTACATTCATAATGCTGGCCAAATGTACAAAAACGGACATAAATGTCCGTTTTTATAATTCCGGCCAAATTTATGTCCGTTTTTATAATTCTGGCCAAATTTGCAAACGGACATTTATGTCCGTTTTATAATTCCGGCCAAATTTTGCTGGGCGAAATTATCTTAATTCTGGCCAAATTAATGTGTAACCTTGAAAAAATTTTTGCCTTTTTTATAGTTACAAGATGGTACAAAATGTACATTAATGCAATGCTTGACCATGAGTTTATAAGTAAATATCCGGTCAAAAGTTATAAAATTGCCTTATTTGTAATTATAATGTTGGTAAGTTGTTTGGACCAATCAGATCTCGTGGGCTAATCTGGCCCATGGGCAGTTTATAAGCTAGGATGTAGTGTACGCCCACTTAGCTTAGAAACTATGCCGATCATTTGGCTGGGGTGAAAAAAACTTTACGTAGAATTAAGAAGTTAGAATTGCAGATCTAAATCTGCTTATTAACTTTATTTATAATGTACCTTGCATTGTGAAACGAAATTTATACAAATTTATCTATATTATTGTACATAAATATTATTTAACAAATTTAAAAAAAAAGTTCTTTCTTTCATTTTTCCTTTTTTTCTTTTTTTTAAAAAAAAAAAATACGTAAAATAATGTCTATTGAACTATTTTCTAAATTATTAAGTCAAAATTATATTGAACTATTAGAAGATAATGAATATTATGATATTACAATTGAAGTTGGTGAAGATCCTAATGTAAAAATCTTTCGTGCTCATATGAATATTTTATGTTATCGTTCTCCGTACTTACGACGAACTTTGGCTTCTAATAAAAAGAATGATAATGGTGTTTTATCACATATTAAATTGCCGAATATATCACCGGAAATCTTTCAAATTATCTTGAGGTAAATTTTTTATTTATTATGCAATCAAATTTAATATAAAATACCTAATTTAAATTTTTTTTTTTTAATATAGGTATATATATGGTGGTATTCTTTCATTCAATGGACAAGAAACCTCAGATATTCTAGGTACATTGGTAGCTGCAGATGAGCTTCATCTTCAAGAACTAGTTAATCATTTACAAAATTATTTAATTAAAAATAATTCTGAGTGGTTGGAACAACATTTTGAACTTGTTCATCGGACGAGCTTCCAATCCAAATCATTATCAGAACTTCAACAATTTTGCATAAATCTAATGGCTGAATCTCCTGAAAAAATATTTAAATCGTTTGATTTTACTTCACTTTCTGAAAAATCTTTAGTTACACTTATTAAAAGAGATGATTTACAAATGAAAGAAATTGAAGTATGGGAATATGTTTTAAAATGGGGACTTGCTCAAAACTCAACTCTTAATCAAAATCCAGATACTTGGTCAGATGATGATTTTAAAACAATGAAAAATACCCTACAACATTGTTTACCCTTAATTAGATTTTTCTGTTTATCATCAAAAGAAATAATGCAAAAAGTTCGACCTTATCAAAAACTCTTAAGTAAGCAACTATATGAAGACTTAATATGCTCTTATATGGATCCTGATATTGTATCAACTGATAGTATTTTACTTCCTAGAAAAATTAAAAATAATAAAATTATTGATTCAAAAATTGTGGATTTTGATATTTTTTTAACTATTTTAAGATGGATTGACAATAATGATAGCAAATTTGCTCATGTCAGAGAATATTATTTACCGCGTGAGTTTAATTTACTATTACGAGGAAGTAAAGATGGATTTACTCCTAGAAAATTTCATGAATTATGTAATGGTAAATATAATACTATTACGTTCATTAAAATAAAAGGAACAGATGAAATTATTGGTGGATATAATCCTTTAAAATGGGAATCTTCTGCTGATACTTGGGGTATTACTAATGGTAGTTTTATTTTCTCTTTTATAAACAAGAATATTAAAGATGCAATTATTAGTAATGTAATAAATTTAAATCATGCTATTTATTTTAACACTAATTGTGGTCCATATTTTGGCGATGATATTGTTTTTTATAATTCGAAAGATCAATTTACAGATTATGATAAAATCCGCTGTAAAAAGTGTTGTTATGAAAAAAAGATAAGAGACTCTGAAGATTATTTTTCTATAGAAGATTATGAAGTATTTCAAATCATAAAGCGATAATTTTATGGCGACAAGAATAATTTCTATTAATCATAAGAAATCAAAATCACAAACTAAATTAGAGAAAACGCATTAATATTTATTTTAGTTTTTTTTTCCTTTTTTTATAATTAAAATACTACTGGAATAATTCCGTATAGTTCCATAACTAGTATAACATTTAATACTTGGATATTATTTCTTAAAATTTCAACATGAAGTTTTATTTATGTAGTAAAGTAATCTCTTTTTTTGATACAAATATAAATAAATACAAGTAAATAATCGATCCTTTTGTATTCATTTATTTATAAAATAATTAACTAAATATCATGAGCAGAACTGCCGTGATCATATCAAATTTGCAATTAGCAAGAATTGTTATAATAAACTGTTGAATTGTTTAATTAATCAATAAGAATAATGAAACTAAAATTCAGATAACCGATTCCAGTTGAATTATATTGCAAATTGCAACTATGGGTAGAAAAAGATTGAAATTGCGCAACCGTGAACTAACCCCTTGTGAGTTTCATTTTATTTTAATAAAATTATTTATAGTGGCGAAACCGAAATAATTGTTGGTTTGCATTTTGCAATAATGTAGGATAACGTAATATATGTCAACTTTAAAAGGCGTAGGGTGAGATCTAGCAGAGGAATGAGAGTTAGAATCACAGATCTAATTAAAAACGTTAATTTAATTAATCTATGATATTTTCTATATTATAAAAGTTCAAATATCATTATCATATTATGTTTTTTACAATCAAGGCTCGTTATAACGAAGTTCGTTATAGTAAATTCAGCTTATAGTAATATTTTTCTATTTTCCCGGTTTACTTTTTTTATAATAATTTTATTCGTTATAGTAAACTTACTAATAAAATCTCGATATTGGATATAGTGAACTTTTTTAAAAAATTTACTATAGAACATATACTATAAATTTATGCTAATTGCGAACTACTTTTTTTGTATTTATCTAATTTAGTGAATATCAAGATGATATCAATAAAGTTTATTTGGAATTACAAAAAACTAAATTTACAAGGTCATATTATAGCTGAGGAATTTATTTATATTGACAATTAAATCCCAATAGTACCATTATCAAATAAAAAAATTATAGATATAATAATTAAAAAATTAGAAATTAATATTATCTAGTAAAAAATTTTAAAATCCGCTCATAATATTATAATTAATTAGAATTCTATAATTATGTGTATACCGAACGAAATGAAATATTTTATTCTCTTTTATGTTTTCTCAAAAAATGCTTTGTTTTTACTTTTTTGATAAAAAAAAAAAGTTCATTAATTATTGTAAATAACAGGATATTAAGAAAAAAGCTTCCTTCTTTCATTGTAGAATATTCAATGCTTGAAGAATATGATGTTCCTTTAAATGTAAAATTTGATGTTATTAGCCATATTTCTTAAATATAATACAAAATATTGTGCTTGGTAGATGAAATCCTCACAAGATACATAATTTAGTAACTGAATAAAAAAAATATTCTTGAAAAATTTGGGTTGACCAGGATAAATTGAAAACACTAAAGAAAAGCTCTAAATTAATTTAAGTTTTTAAGAATTTTTCTCGTTTTTTAAATTATGATTGTCGAAAAATAACTTTAAATTTTTAAGGGAGAACAATAAATATCATAATTCTAATAATATTAAATACTTTTCTTGGGGACAAAATCCCCTCGCTAAGAAAATCATCTGAAAAAACTTAATTTGCTAGTTTAACTTTATTTATTTGATTTATTTGTAAGAAAATTCAAATATGATAATCACTAATTCATAGTAATTAATAAATAAATTTTCCACCATTTAATGCATGATTCCAAGCATGATACCAAAGATGTTGCTTTGGTTCAATTGGAATATCTCCTTTACTTTTTAATCCATTAATCCAATATTTAAGTGGTGTCTCTCCATTATTTTGTATAGTTGGTTGTAAACAATCAAGCACATATTTAAATAATAAATCACCAGTAAGAACAGGGATTTTAAGTACACTAGCAATATAATCAGCTGATTTGGCTTTAATACATATTGGAGCCCAAAGATCTGCTACATTTGGACTGTCCATATGCCAACTTCCGTCGTTATTATCTACACTAGCTCCAAATACAAAAACATGCTTAGAAGTTAATTCTGAAAGTTCTCTAACATCATAATAATAATAAGGGTGAAGATTCAATGGATCTTCATAATCATATTGTTCAAGTGGATCTCTAAAATAAATTTTTAAGTTAAATTTGAGATTTCTTATGATGAAAATAATTATTTTGACACATTAAAACACTTACATGTTTTTGGCATGACCATTTTTTTTTTCGTTACTTAAAATTAAATAATGTTAATAAATAAACACATAAGTATAAATAAATACAGAAAAGTTGACATATACTTTATGATTTCCAGATCTTCACTAGGTAAGATTACAACAGAAGCTGTCCAAATAGCACTTACGGTACAATCATAATGGGTAGAAACATAGTTGTAATGATAGCTGTAATGGATATGTTACTATTTACTGGAGAAGTAATCTTGATTCCAGTTCTATTAACACTAATGTTATAAATATTACGAAAGCACTCAAATGATGAAATTGGCTCAGTATAGGGACGAATAGATTCAAAAATAGCTTGAGTTTCCGGGTCATGTACTAATGCATCTGATTTTTTTTGTTTAATAGGAAATTTTTGAATTATGTCATAAGCTATTGGTAATAAATCTTTATCAAGATTTGAAAGTCTAGAATAATTATCAATTGCAAATTGGCGAAACCATCCTCTTGTCAATGTAGTGCAAATCCTAGCAAGTGCTAAACTGTAAGAAGTTTCTTGATTTTTGGAAATCATTGGAATAAGATATCTTTCAAGTGCAATTACCATTGCTTCTTCTTTAACGCAATTAAGCTTTGTTTTATAGTCAAGGTTCTCAAAAAGAGATTTTTTTGTCCATGCTTTAGACTATTTTGCATTTTTTTTTTATGTTAGTATTTAGGTTTTATACAAATAATGACTTATAATAATTAAATTTTTATACCTGATCATCTTTTAAACTTTTATAAATTGGTTGATCACCATATTTAACGAGTTCATGTAAGTAATCATGGGGAACATGCTTTTGTACAAATAGAATGTCTTCGTGATCCAAGAATTCTTCATTGGTCATATTTAATTTGATGTGTGCGCCTGGTTTACCTCGTATGATTTCAGTTTCCTTGATACGAGTCTTTAACATAAGTTCAATTGGCTTATCACGTTGTGGACTGCATAATGGTTGAGTCATTGATACTTTATTATATCCCAATAAAATTCTTAACAAATGTAAGTCTGCAATATTCTTTTGAAAATCAGCTGGCCAATAAATGTGAGATGTTTTCAAAGCTTCAAGAATTTTTAATGGAGCAACAATACATGGAAAACTTGATAATAATGGAAACAACATTTTATCTTCAATATTGCGACACAAATCACTAATCATCAGAGCACTTATTTTTTGTTGAATATCATTAAACATTTCAAATTCAATTTTACTTTCACTTAAGTTTATGTTGTCCTCAACATAGTTGTCATCTTCATTATTATTATCATTCTCATCACTTTCTTCTTCATTTAGAATAACATTTGACTTCATATTTCTAAGATCCATTTTATCAGAGACAAGTTCAATATCAAAGTTGATAGATTTTCCATTTGTAAATGGGTCAATACACCCTCCAACAAGTTTTAATCCACCCCCTGGATAATGAATTAATTTTATATTTTTAAAAGTTACATTAGAACTTTTAGCTTTATTAATAAATAAAGTTGATTGTGAAGGGGTTGCAACTAAATCCCAATCATTAGGTTCACGGAAGAAAGGCACGTGCCATTTTGCAGCACGAGAACCAATAAGCACAGGATATTTTATAAGAGAAGTGCAGCCTCCATCAATTTTGGAGATATTATTTAGAATTGATAATATTTTCTTAGAATTATAAGCGAGGGTTTGAGGTTTAATCATTTTTTTTTAATAAAATTTTTAATTTATCAGATGAGTTGGAAACAAAAAAAAAAAAATACTTAGGGGTTTAGTTAAATAATCGAATATAGTGTTTCTATTTTTGTATTAACTTTCTTTTCTTACGTAAACATTAACGTTAAATTAACACATGATTATCAATGTGAAGTGTTGTATAATCAACAAAAAGGTTTAAATTAAAAATCATGTTCAGGAAAGGATGTCTCAAACAAAATTATGAACTTCAAATTATAATAGTAAGAGATTAAACAACACATGCAGAAATCAAGGAGAATAAGGTGAAATCAAATAGAAGGAATAAATCATATTATAGAAAATGTGATTTTTTTTTTAATTAATTTTCATATTTTGTTATATCATTATGATAAATAATGAAATAGTGAATTGTAATTTGAATTTTAATATAAGTATTAAATTATCCGTACATTTAATTTGCTGATGATCCAATATTTGTAATAATTATTATAAATTATATATTTCAATGTCAATATTCGTGATCGTCAATGATAAATATTATGTGATTTGATGAGATCGATCATTGGGTCAAAATGCACGTGATTAATTGATATCTTGGAATATTTTTATAATTTGGTTATTCCATTTTAAACCAAGGCATCTTTGGTGTTAAGCTTAACTTAGTGTTAAAATGTGTTTATTTGTATACGCTGATATCAATTAATCCATAAAAAAAACTAAATAAAAATAAATTCTTCCATTTTACTTACTATATATTAATGATAGGATTAATTTTATTACGTTCTTTTAATAGTCCTTCATATAGAAAATAAACAAAATTTAATGAACAAATCATACCAAATGATAAAATTGATAGACTGTCACTCATAGACAAAATACTAGTTGGATTTTTGAATGGCAGAAAGGAATCCTTTCTCATAATAATTTATTTATATAATTTGTTAGATAAAAAATTTTTTATAGATAAGTCATAATAATAAAAATAGAGAGAAAATCACTGTAGATGAGTTTATAAATAAAGTTACTGATAGTATAGTAGGTCAACTACTGGGCGGTCATTCTTGAAAAACAAGAACCAATAAATTACACACAAATAGACAGAACCCACTTGTGCTGCTTTGAAGGAAATTATATTGCAAGTATGTGACTAATATATCTAGTTATCTAATAAAAGAAAAATAACTTGTTTTATTTTACACAGTATACCATATTAATCTTTAGAGCGTCTGAAGTGCTATAATCACAATAAAGGATATAAACATCATTAAATTTATTATAAATATTAAATTATATGTTAGATTATATGTTAAAAGTTAGTGCTTTGTTGCAAATTTTTAATTTATTTCTAGTTTATTCAGTTTAACTCAGTTTAATTATGATTGAAACTCCTGATTGTGAAGGGATTTGCTTTCTAAGAATTTTTTTTGCTGTAAATTTTTAAAACAGAAAGGGCATCTTAAAACATTAGGTCAATTAATTATGCAAATAATTAAAATACTTATTTGTAAATAAATGTTAATATATTATACATTTCATACCAATTAAACAAATTTTAAAAACGCCAATATGATGAAAATTGCAGATCTATCCATTCCAAGTTAGAACATTTATATTATTTCCACAAAAATTGAATCAGAACTCTTTACTCATAAAAATGATTTACTTGAATTTCAATATAATATTATATCATCAAAAAAGCTTTTTTATTTTAATATGAGAACTTGGGAGCTCTTGATGCTTTAAAATGATAAAATTGAAAACTTTCGTTTAAAGGAACTTTTTATATTAATATAAAGTTTACTATATAAAAATCTTTGAATATTCGGTTATAGTTGAACAAAAATAGTTAGACCCGAGTAACGTGGCTTGCATTGTGAAACGAAATTTATACTTATTTTATCTAGTCAATGATTATATAATTGTACATCAATATAATAATTATTATTTAACTTGCCAAATTTAAAAAAAAGTTTTTTTTTCTCTTTTTTTTATTTTTTTTTTAAGAAAAAAATCGTAAATAATGTCTACTGAATTGTTTTCTAAATTATTAAGCCAAAACTATATTGAACTATTAGAAGATAACGAATATTATGATATTACAATTGAAGTTGGTGAAGATCCTAATGTAAAAATTTTTCGTGCTCACATGAATATTTTGTGTTACCGTTCTCCATATTTACGACGAATATTAGCTTCCAATAAAAAGAACAACGATAACGTATTAACCCATATTAAATTACCGAATATATCACCGAAAAATTTTGAAATTATTTTAAGGTAAGCTTTTTAATTCTCACAATCAAATTTATATTACTATAAATAATTAATATTTAAATTTTTTATTATAGGTATATTTATGGTGGAATTATTTCATTGAATGGACAAGAAACTTCGGAAATTTTAAATACATTGGTAGCTGCGGATGAGCTTCATCTTCAAGAGCTAGTTAATTATTTACAAAAATATTTAGTTGAAAATAATTCTGAATGGTTAGAACAACATTTTGAACTTATTCATCGGACAAGCTTCCAATCTAATAATTTATCAGAACTTCAACAATTTTGTACAAACTTAATGGCTGAATTTCCCGAAAGAATATTTAAGTCATTTGATTTTACTTCCCTTCCTGAAAAATCTCTAATTTCACTCATTAAAAAGGATGATTTACAAATGAAAGAATTTGAAGTGTGGGAACATGTATTAAAATGGGGTTTTGCACAAAATCCAAATCTTGTTTCAGACCCTGACGCTTGGTCAGACGATGATTTCGAAACAATGAAAAATACTTTGCAAAATTGTTTGCCCTTAATTCGATTTTTTTGCTTATCATCTAAAGAATTAACACAAAAAGTTCGTCCGTATCAAAAACTCTTAAGTAAACAACTTTATGAAGACTTAATAGATTCTTATATGGACCCTGATAGGGTATCAACTGATAATATTTTATTTCCTAGAAATATCAAAACTATTGATTCAAAATTAGTTAATTCAAATATTGTTTCATTTATTTCAAGAAGGATTGATAAAATAGATGTTAATTATAATAGAAAATTTACTTATATTAGAGAATATCTACCGTACAAATTTAAATTATTATTAAGAGGAAGTAGAGATGGATTTACTCCTAAAAAATTTCATGAATTATGTGATGATATATCTAATACTGTTACGTTTTTTAAAGTAAAAGGGGAGAATGAAATTATTGGCGGATATAATCCTTTAAAATGGATGTCTTCTGATGGATCTTGGCATAAAACTGATGAAAGTTTTATTTTTTCTTTTAAAAATAAGGATATTAATAATGCAATAATTAGTGATATAGAAGAAACAAATTGTGGCTTTTATAATGGCTTTCAATATGGTCCATCCTTTGGCAATGATATTAATATATTTAATTCTAACGATCAATTTGCAGATTATAATAATATTAGTTATTCGAAGCAACATTATAAAAAGAAGATAAGAGATTCTAGAGGTGATTTTAATATAGAAGATTACGAAGTATTTCAAATCGTAAAACGCTAGTTTTATGAGACAAATAAATTCCTATTACCATAAGAAATCGAAATTATAAACTAAGGATTTTAATTGGAGAACGTATTCGTGTTTTATTTTAATCATTTTTCTTTTTTTTTTACATTACTGAAATAATTCCATAGTTCCGTAGCTTGTATTACGTTTAATACTCGGACATTTACCAATCTTTTCTCTTATGAAAGCTTTATGTATTAAAGTAAACCTATTTTTTAATGCAAATAACAAATAAATATAAATAAATCATAAATTTTTTTTTAAAATCCAAAAATAATAACAAAAAATTCCGCAACAAAAAGTTCAAATGTATTAAATGTATTGTATTGTCGTATTTGTATTTATTAACTTTATTTATAACGTATCTTGCATTATGAAACGAAAATATCTAGCCATAGATTATAATTGTAACAATTATTATTAACAAATTTAAAAAAAAATTTTTTTTTTTTAATAAAAAAAAATTCGTAAAATAATGTCTACTGAACTGTTTCTAAATTATTAAGTTGAAAATTATATTAAACTACTATTAGAAGATAATGAATATTATGATATTACAATTGAAGTTTTTCGTATTCATATGAATATTTTATGTTATTTCACGAAGATTGATTTCTAGTAAGATAATGTTATCACACATTAAATTACCAAATATCACCGGAAAATTTTCAAATTATTTTAGTGTAAATTTTTTTAAATATTATACACTCAAACTTATCTACATAATTTTTTTTATGTAGGTATATTTATGGTGGTATGTTTTCGTTAAATAAACTTGACATTTCAGATTTTCTTAAAATTTTGGCGCTGCAGATAACCTTCATCTTCAAGAACTAGTATTGAAAATAATTCAAATTGGATGGAGCAACATTTTGGGTTTACTCAACAAATTAGTTCACAATCTAATAATTTATTAGAATTTTGTACAAATTAAATGTGAAAAAAAATATTTAAATCTTTTGATTTCACTCACTTTTTGAAAATCTTTAATTTTACTTATTAAAAGAGCCCCGTAAAAAAAGTCGATCCGTTTTTTATATTCCATCTTTTTTCCGTAAAAGGCTCATATTTCCGGAATTAATAACCTTATATCACGGAATTTATCGAATTATTTACATTTTCCGTTGAATGGATCCGGGTTTTTACAAAAATAGCGGATAAAATTTTTATAGAAGAAATTGAAGTATGGGAGCATTTACTAAAATGGGGTCTTGCAGAGAATCCAAATCTTATTCCAGATCCTAAATCTTACTTCAAAACGATAAAAATATTGTTTACCTTTATTTAGATTTTTTTGGTTTATCATTTTGAGAATTCTCATAAAAAGTTCGACCATATCAAAAACTAGATCGACAACTATTAAATATCTTGGTAGTGTGTTAAAATACAACGTTCAAGAAAAATTAATGATTCTCAAATTAATGATTGATCCTAATATTATTTCAACTGTTTCAAAATGGGTTGAATAAAGTGGTTATTAATGATGTTTACCATATAAAATTTGAACTATCTATAAAAGGATATACTCCTAATAATTATGTGATGATAAATCTGATACTGTTACATTTATTAAAGTAAATGGGATGGAAGAAATTGTTGGTGGATATAATTCTTTAAATGGGAATCTTCTAATATTTGGGAACTAATGATAGTTTTATTTTTCTTTTAATAATAGAAATATTGAAGATGTTATAATAAGTAATGTTAAAAATACAGATCACGCATTGAATTATCGCTCTGATTATAGTACATATTTTGGCCGAGATATTATTACATCATATAGTTCTAGTGATCAATTTACAGACTATGACAGTATTCGCTGTAAAAAGGAAAATGATAAGAGATTCTGAAGGTTTATTTTTCTATAGAAGATTACGAAGTATTTCAAAACATAAAGCTCTAGTTTTATTGGGACAAAATAATTTCTTATTATCATAAGAAATTATTAAGATTTTAATTGGACGGAACATCAGTATTCGTACCTTATTTTAACTTTTTTTCTTTTCTTTTCTTTTTTTACAACTAGACTGGATTAGATACCCGTATTTCCGGTAATTAATAATTAATACGGTTTAGGTAACGTCATTTTTACAATAAATAAAGTTTAAAATAAAAACAGATATGATTATTGCATATTATAGTAAGAAGATAACAAAAATGATACAACAAAAAATTCCATATTTAAAAAATTTAATAATGTACAACATTACTGTACTTATAGATAATGGATATAATAGCACTTTCATGCGTATTTGCACAATATATGATGTTATCTTTTAAAATATGAAGAAACGTGATAAAAATGGGGAATGGGCACTTGCTTTAATTAACATTGTTTTGTGCCAAGGGTCAATATTATATAAACAATTTTCTAAAAATTGAATATGCCCTGTTTTATTCTGACGAAGTATTTCATGAATCAAAACTTTGATAAAATATCTAATTTTAACAAACTTCTTTGTTTACAAAATAAAGTGGCATCAATATCTTTTCAGAAACATATGAAAAAATTAATTATCTCTAGATAATGAACGTGTGATTAAAGGAAAAATTAAATCAGTCCTATTATTATAAGATATAAACGGGACCCAGAAATATACTGTATATATGGATCGGGTGGAGAAAAATTTTTTTACTATGAATTGTACACAGAAACTTTTTATATGAGTAATACGCATAATTGACACCTGATATTGAAAATCCTGCAAAAATACGCAAATAAAATTCAAACATTAAGTTATAATTATTTTATCATGACTTCTATATTATTTATAAAACCAAATACTACTGTGAAAAAATAGAATTTATTCTAATTGTAGTTGAGGTATAACTAAAGATAGTACTATTTTTCTTTTACGAATAGGAATATTAAAGATGCAATTATTAGTAACGCAATAAATGTAAATCGTGCAATTTATTGTAACATTGATTGTGATCCATATTTTGGCGATGATATTATTATATGGAATTCTAAAAGTTAATCTATAGATTATTATGGAATTTGCTGCAATATTATGAAAAAAAGATGAGAGATTCTGAGATTGCGAAGTATTTTAAATCATAAAGCGCTAGTTTGAGATAAAAATAATTTTATTTCATATAAAAAATCGATATTACAAACTATTAGGATTTTAATTGTAGGGAACGTATTCGTATTCGTCACTACGGACTAAAAGATTTGAAGGTCCTTTGGAATTTTCGTCTTAGTGGCTGGGCAAGATATTGGTTTGCAATAATGTAGGATAAAATTGTACTATTTGAATATTAAATGAAAACTTTGGGTGGGTGGGTATCAAAGTCGTAGAGTTAGATCTACTGTAGAAGTTGAATTAAGGTTAGAATCGCAGATCTAAATTAAAAGTATTGCTTTTATATCTATATTTTAAATAAATACACTATGAGTTCTGCAACAAACCATGGCGAATTTATGAAATACTCCAAAATTTGTCCGTCATGTAAATTAAATAAAAAATATTTGACAATTGACAGTATTTTAACAAAATTTATTAGTGATCAGTCAAAAATGAGTCCCAAAAAATTTTTTGTACCCCAAATCTTGTCTCTAATCAATTTTTCCAGCGTCATTATTTGACATTTTTTGGATTCCAGAGGGAGCATGTCAAATTTCATAAATCCGTCGCAATGTTATGTTAATTAACTTTATTAGTAAGTTGGGCTTGAATTGTGAAACAATTGTGTAACGAAATTTATATTTTACATATATCTAGCCACGGGTACATCATAATACCAAATTTTTTTAAAAAAAAATTTTTTAAAAAAAATTCGTAAAATAATGTCTACTATACTGTTTTCTAAATTGTTAAGTCAAAATTATATTGAACTATTAGAAGATAATGAATACTATGATATTACAATTGAAGTTGGTGAAGATCCTAATGTAAAAATATTTCGTGCTCATATGAATATTTTATGTTACCGTTCTCCATATTTACGACGAATATTAGCTTCCAATAAAAGAAACAACGATAACGTATTAGCCCATATTAAATTACCAAATTTATCACCGGAAATTTTTCAAATTATTTTAAGGTAAACTTTTTGTTTATTTTTACAATCGAACTTAATTAAATAAATCACTTAATTCTATATTTCAATATAGGTATATTTATGGCGGTATTCTTTCATTGAATGGACAAGAAACTTCAGATATTTTAAATACGTTGATAGCTGCAGATGTACTTCATCTTCAGGAACTAGTTAATTATTTACAAAATTATTTAATTGAAAATAATTCTGAATGGTTAGAACAGCATTTTGAACTTATTCATCGGACAAGCTTCCAATCTAATAATTTATCGAAACTTCAACAATTTTGCATAAATTTAATGGCTGAAAATCCTGAAAAAATATTTGAATCGGTTGAGTTTACTTCTCTTCCTGAAAAATCTTTAATTTCGCTTATTAAAAAGGATGATTTACAAATGAGAGAAATTGATGTATGGGAACATGTGTTAAAATGGGGTCTTACACAAAACCCGACTCTTGTTTCAGATTCTAAAAATTGGTCAGATGATGATTTCAAAACAATGAAAAATACCCTACAAAATTGTTTGCCGTTAATTAGATTTTATTGTTTATCATCTATTGAATTCTCGCAAAAAGTTCGACCATATAAAAAACTTTTAAGTCAACAACTATATGAGGATTTATTAAATTCCTATTTGGATCCTAATAGTATATCAGCCGATAATATTTTACTTCCTAGAAAGATTAGAATGGATAAAATTATCGATTCAAAAATAGTTAATTTAAATATAGTTTCAGTTATTTCAAGAAGAATTGATAAAATTGAAACTGGTTATAATATCAAATTTGCTCATATTAGAGAATTTCATTTATCATACAAATTTAAATTATTATTAAGAGGAAGTAGAGATGGATTTACTCCTGAAAAATTTCATGAATTATGTGATGGTATATCTAATACTGTTACATTTATTAAAATAAATGGGATGGAAGAAATTGTTGGGGGATATAATCCTTTAAAATGGAAAAATAGTGGTTTGGGTAAAACTAATGATAGTTTTATATTTTCTTTTAATAATAAAAATATTATAGATTTTGTCATAAGTAATGTTAAAAATACAGATCATGCATTGAATAATAGTCACTTTAATTTTGGTCCATATTTTGGTCAAGATATTATCATATATAGTTCTAAAGATCAATTTACAGATTATGATAGAATTCGCTGTAAAAAGCAATGTTATGAAAAAAAAATAAGAGATTCTGAAGATTATTTTTCTATAGAGGATTACGAAGTATTTCAGATCGTATAGTGTTAGTTTTATTATGACAAAATAATTTCTTGTTATCATAAGAAATCGATGAAGATTTTAATTAGAAGAAACGTATTTGAATTTTTTTCACAATTAAAACATTATTGTAATAATTCCATACCTCCATAGCTTGTAGTACGTTTAATACTATTATACTGATTACTCAAAAAAAAAAAAAAAAGATGCGCATTTTGTTGAAACTGTTGAATTTTAACCTTCAAATTTTCCGGTGCACATCAAAGTAATCAAACTGCTTCTTCCTATGAATCTGTAATACTATAAAGAATTTTTTTTGTACATCGGAATAAAAACTAGTAAATTTGATTAGTACTTTAAAAATTGTAAGATAAAAAAAATTTTTTATTTATTTAATCTAAAAAATATTATATAATTTAGTCTTAAGTAGTCACATTATGTAGCGACGGATGTATAAAAAGTTGCCCCAAATATAATATACAAAGGTATTATGGATAATATTTAATTTAATTAATTATAAATTAAACATTTTAGGATATGGTTTTATTATTAACGCTTACTACTGTCTACTGTACTAGATTTTTATATAACGATGACGCGCAAACGTCACACATCATTTAATCTTTGTCTATCATTAAAATTATGTCCTTTGCGTTTAAAATTATCATTTATAAACATCAGTACACCAATCACATCACATCATAATCATTTTAATGACACTTACCATCGCTCGGAGAAAATTTCATTCAATTTCATTGAGTTTATTTTAATTAGATAGCACCTTCTGCTACATTTAGATAACATGTAACATAATCCTGCGTCAAATTCTTATTTTAGGTCGTATGGATTGTTTAGCCGTAATTGGAGTCGTGTTGATACAAAATCCGTATCATTCCATTTCGAGTCATATATTCCATTTAGGAATTCTTAAAAACTCAAAAAAACTCAGTGATATAGTAGTAAAGCTCAAATAGTTTTCAAGATTTTTTATATGAAGGATATTAAAAATCCATACTAGAAAAATTTTAATTTTGTATACATAGACGAAAAAGTTTAAAGGAGTATTTATAAAAAAAGAAAAACTTTATTTTTAATTAAATTTATTTTTCTTTGGATTAAATTGATTTTTTTTTTTTTTTTTGGTTTAAATTAAAAAATTTCTATTTATTGTATTAAAATGACAAATAAAAATATTTCTATTGTGATTCATTCTTTATTATTATCTTAGATAATTCTAAATACTGTACAAACATTAAAGTTCTTTCTTAAAAATTTTATATTCCTTTATCACTTACAAGTTACAATCTTAAATTTCATTGTAACCTCGTCTTAAGTCGAAACTGAGTAGTGGTATCGCGGGACATGATATTGTCGAAATAGATGAAAAAGAAATCGTATTTTAAATATAGCTCGCGATTTAATTTTTGTTGCAAAGTTAATGTACTATATTTGTATTTCAAATCATTTACATCAAAATCAATTTCATAAACCTTCTTGTAAATTTATAAAGTATATTGAACAAGTGAAATGTCGCGCATTAATAATATCATTTGACTGCGGTAGAAGACATTTGCTGCGTTGTTTCCGTGGTGACTCTTTGTATGGTTTCTGTCGATTGGTCTAGACGAACGTAAAATATATTCTTATTTATTTAAAAAGAATTCTTTTTGCGGTAATAAAATTATGAGGCCGCCAAAAGTAAGGGAAGTTACGAATAAATTTCTTTTTTTTAAAAAATAACGTCGAAATATATCACCCACTAAGCGAATGAGGCAAGAAAAAATTAAAATTTGGTATAGATAATAAAAATATTAAATATTTTGAAGGTTTAAAGACCAAAACAGTTGAAAGTATTTTTTTTCATACGAAACGATTTTGAATGAGGTGTAAAGTTAAAACGTAAAGTAAAAGATTTATTGTATTTGGAATTTTTTTTTTTCGCAAAAATTAATACAAAAAAATTTTTTTTTATACAAATAAAAGATAAGTGAAACTCGGAATTGTAGATCTAAATTAACATTACTCTATTAACTTTATTTATAACGTAAGTATAACGTACCTTGCATTGTGAAACAGAAATTTATACTTATATGTCTAGTTACAGATTATATAATTGTACATCAATATATTTAACTTTGCTAAATTTAAAAAAAAGTTTTTTTTTCCGTTTTTATTTTTTATTTTTTTTTTAATATGAAAAATAATGTCTACCGAACTGTTTTCTAAATTATTAAGCCAAAATTATATTGAACTACTAAAAGATAATGAATATTATGATAATACAATTGAAGTCGGTGAAGACCCTAATGTAAAAATATTTCGTGCTCATATGAATATTTTATGTTATCGTTCTCCATATTTACGAAGAACTTTGGCTTCTAATAAAAAGAATGTCAATGATGTTTTATCGCATATTAAATTACCAAATATATCACCGGACATTTTTCGAATTATTTTAAGGTAAATTTTGTTTATTTCACGATCGAATTTAAATTTAATTCCCTAATTTTAAAATTTTTAATATAGGTATATTTATGGTGGTATTCTTTCATTAAACGGACAAGAAACTTCAGATATTTTAAAAATATTGATAGCTGCAGAAGTGCTTCATCTTCAAGAACTGGTTGATTATTTACAAAAATGTTTAATTGAAAATAATTCCGAATGGTTAGAACAACATTTTGAACTTATTCATCGAACGAGCTTTCAATCCAATTCTTTATCAGAACTTCAACAATTTTGCACAAATTTGATGGCTGAATCTCCTGAGAAAGTATTTAAATCGTTTGATTTTACTTCACTTTCTGAAAATTCTTTAACTTCGCTTATTAAAAAGGATGATTTACAAATGAGAGAAATTGATGTATGGGAATATGTGTTAAAATGGGGTCTTGCACAAAACCCAACTCTTGTTTCAGATTCTAAGAGTTGGTCAGATGATGATTTCAAAACAATGAAAAATACTCTACAAAATTGTTTGCCCTTAATTAGATTTTTTAGTTTATCATCTATTGAATTCTCGCAAAAAGTTCGTCCATATCAAAAACTTTTAAGCCAACAACTATATGATGACCTATTAGATTCCTATTTGAATCCTAATGTTATATCAACCGATAATATTTTACTTCCTAGAAATATTAGAATGGATAAAATTATTGATTCAAAAATAGTTAATTTAAATATAGTTTCAGTTATTTCAAGAAGAATTGATAAAATTGAAACTGGTTATAATAGCAATTTTGCTCGTATTAGAGAATTACATTTACCATACAAATTTAAATTATTATTAAGAGGAAGTAGAGATAGATTTACTCCTGATAAATTTCATGAATTATGTGATGATATATCTAATACTGTTACATTCATTAAAGTAAAAGGGGAAAATGAAATTATTGGTGGATATAATCCTTTAAAATGGATATCTTCAAGTCTATCTTGGCATAAAACTGATGAAAGTTTTATTTTTTCTTTTAACAATAAGGATATTAATAATGCAATAATTAGTGATATAGAAAATACAAATTTTGCATTGTATAATAACTATCAATATGGTCCACATTTTGGCGATATTACTATATATAGTTCTAATCGATCTTCAGATTATAATAATATTTACTATAAAAAGCAAAATTATAAAAAGAGGATAAGAGATTCTGAAAGTAATTTTTATATAGAAGATTACGAAGTATTTCAAATCGTAAAGTGCTAGTTTTATGAGACAAATAAATTCCTATTATCATAAGAATTCGATGAATATTTTAATTAGAGGAACGTATTCCGGTATTCGTATTATTTTGAATTTTTGTTTTTTTTTACAATTAAGACATTATTGGAATAATCCCATACGGATATTGATTAACACTTACAAATCTTTTTCTTATGAAAATTTTTAGCATATAATTTCATTTATATAGTAAAGTAAACTACTTTTTTAAAATAAATAATCAATTTTTTTTTAAATCTAAAGTAACAAATGAACAATTCGTTTCTTCGTATTAAATTAATTTTCAACTCATAAAGAAATTGATTTAATTCAAGTACTTTGAATTTAAAATTGGTTGCAAATTAGCAAGATTTTTATGTTCGTAAAGCATTTCAACTGTTTGGAATTCGTAATAAACCTTTGTTGAATTAATTGAGAATTAATCAAACTGTGAAATCAGAATAGTTGATCCAAGATTTACTCACAAATTATAACATATAATATACCCCTCTGGCCAACATTATGCACTGATACGTGATATCGCTTTGGCCAAATTTTCCTTAATTCTGGCCATGGAGGTATTTAGTTATTACAACTAACTAAAAAGTAATGACACATCGAGCAAAAAGAAAAGAGTAAGACAAAAAGAAAATCACGGGTTCGGAAAAAAAATAACCAAATTCCAATTCTGGAAACGACTCAGAACAATGATGACGTCATGAAAATCCGTGACCTAATTTTTACGAGATGATTCGTTACATCAAACATTTAAGTATTAAACGACAAAAAAAAATACCAAACCGTTAAGGCTAGTATCAATCTCCTTAGATATCAAATAGAATGTTTTGTTAATGCGTTAGTTATGTAATAAATAATCAAGTGATATAGGAAGTTGATATAGTCAATAAATTTAGAAGAAGTTTGTTAAAGGAACAACCACCGAGAGTGGTATTGCAACCTATAAATTTATACTACACCGGATGAAGTTGCTGATATTGTAAGAAAAAACAGAAACTTTCCACAAAACATTGCGAATGGTGTAACAAAAACTACTATAACCAAAGATATTTTAGGAAAACCACTTGTTCTTTTCAGAATGGAACAATGAAGTATCGAAGAGTTCGCAAGGAAGACAGAGAAACTTGTATCTGTCCTACTACCGAACAACAAAGATGAAGATAAAGGTGACGGAAATAAAACAGTAGAAAATAAACAAGTCGTATTTGCTGAAGACAGAATTTGGTCTCACGTACTGTCATTTGCAAGAACAACGAAGTAACGACGACGAATTCATCTTTTGTAGAGGATACGATTTCAGAAAAGAGTACGGACAGAGAAAGAATCAAAAAAGTAAGGTATTCTTATGAAAGAAGAATTTAAAGAATATACGGAAACTAACGCAGAGTGTTCTGCTAGACTTCCAAAAATAATAAAGAAGAGGAAGACAAAAATGTTCTTAACAAACGCGATAAGGTTATTAATAAGGATGTACAGGTATTAAAATGTTGCTGCTGATGACGTACCAATATATAATGTAAACAATAGACTTTCATGACATTCGTAGTTTATAATTGTTAAAAATTTTTTATTTTTATTTTTCAAGGATTAGTATTAGTAGTCTTTTTATATTTATACTAGGAAACAGGAACTGTTGGAACGTCCAAAGCGTTATAATCACATGATCATCAATTACATATTACAAAAAATTAAAATCGTCTACAAAAAATATGTATTGCTAAAGTTAAAGAAAAATGTATAGTTAAAAATGTATCATTGCTAAGTTATAGTTAAAAATGTTAAAAATGTATAAGCTAAATAATCCAGTGTTCGGAAATGACCTGGTCATTTGACCATTTTTCGGATTAGGAGGCATTTGGTCAAATGACACCCCATCATTTGGCATTTGGCATTTGAATTATTCGTGAAATGACAAATGCCAAATGATTGGGTATCATTTGAATGTCATTTGCGTCCTTTGTCATTTGGTCATTTGTCATTAAAATATTTAAAGATTATTGGACAATTTATAATCACGTGATGTATAAAAAGGAAGGACGTAATCGAAATAATCACAAACAGAATCAATTTCACAAAATTATTTATTTTTTACTGTAATCTGAAAATAATAAATAATACAACCATAATTATTAAAGTGATAATAATATCTGATATGTTATTTATTATATATAATTTTATTATATAATTATATGCATAAATAAATGTTATGGCCATCTTATGATTAAATAAAGACAACAATTATATATATGGGATCCACTACATGTGTTACAATTAAATATTTTATTGCATAATTAATTAACTTTTATCTGTATGGATAAAATGATCATTAGTGAAATAATTATAAGTGAAATAATCCTGTCTATAATAATTTATTTATTTATTTATTTATTTTATGTGAAGACGGACAGACTATTAACAGGACATATACGTAACCGTGCTATCCTACTTCTAGCTATCATCCCCCGAGGACGGACCCGAACTTCTTTAAATCCAACGAACCAGGATGATCCCCTCCCCTACCAGAAAGGAACCAATGAACCGAAAGAAAAAAAATGATAAAGGACACTAACTAAATATTAAGAAGTTGTGGCAATCTACACATTATAAAAAGCAAAATTAAAAGGACTATTATTAGTAATTATATTATTGAAAGAAAAAACTTCATCTAAATGTGAAAAGAAAGAACCACTATGTAAAAAATTGGATGACGAAAATAAAATGAATAAAAAATCTTTATCTAATTTAAAATTACGAAAATCATTAAAAGGATTAATATATCCACATTCCATATCTCTATTATTATCGATAACTACCGGCCTATTAAGGGCAGCTGCGGTTCTTTGATTGCGCGAGAAAATGTCCCGATATTTTGTAAAAGACTTTTTTGTGATTCCCCAGGCGTCCCTTAAAGTTTTCCATTTCTGGTTGCGAGCTTTCCAAATATTAATTTTGATGAGGATACTACATTGGTGCATATAATGCATAATTAATTTAACAATGTGTTTCATAGTATTAATATGTGCTCGAAAAATCCCTAATAAATCATTGGAGATATATGATTTAAGAAGTAAAAAAGCCACAGGATGAATGGGTTCAGAACGATACGCCCATCTGAATGTAGGAGAGTATTCGATTGAATCAGAAATTACTAGAGATAGTCTATCAGCGTGAGATTTCAACAGATCGATTAAAATGTCTCCCATTTGAATAAAAGAGGATTTGATAAGTTCATAATTATCTGAACATTCCCATAAATGAATATTTGTTTCAACGTGGGTATGACATGATAGGCATAGTGTACGGTCTTTAATGAGTAGAGGGAAATTCCTATTCAATATGTCCAAGGTTGGTAACGTGAGCGTTGAACATCTGATTTTCCATTTTAGATCTTTAGTATGCAACAGTGAAGTGGTATCGTTACGGCCATTATAGTTAAACCATTTGCTGGATAATGCCCAATTAATTAGAAGATTTTTGGTGTCGTTCTTAATTGATTCCAAAGAAGCGTGATTGAGGTGATTATCTAAACGCCGATAATTCAGTATAGTACTGACACATTTACGAACGTCCTTATCCAGGGGTACTTCATTGTTCCAGTTTAAAGTGATAGTTTGGTTGGGTAAATGATCGTGTATGATTGTCGTTGGTATAGGTTGAGTGCGGCCTAATTTGGCTTGAATATCCGCAATGTCATTAAACTGGTTACCCGAGTGGGCTTTGACCTTCAAAAGTTTCACTTTCAATGATAACGATTTTATGATAAAATGGATTGATGACCAAAGTATGTTGTTGTTAATTTTGTTGAAGCGCCTCGGCGATATGGTGTGTAAGTTTTTTGATTTATGAAACGAATCAATTGCTGCTTGTGAATCAGTATGAATGATAATTTTACCAAACTCCGGGCATACGACTAACGCCGTTAAAATAGCCATAGTTTCCGCCTTGGTTGATGAAGGAAAGAATTGTAAAGATCCATTATAGGTGATGTTACTATTGAATAAATTAGAAGTAGTCCAACCATAGCCCATAGGAAAACCTGCTTGGGAATTAGTGGAATCATAAGAACCATCAGTAAAAAATTCTAAATCAATGAAGGGCGCGAGCGTAATAGCTATATCTTGTAAATCTTCTGATATCTTAAGATCATCAAATAATTTCGTAATTAGATCCATGTTGCGTAAAGTATTTGGAACATTAGAATTATCTTGAATAGGGAGATTAATGGGTCGAAAATTCACAGTAGAGTTATAACCTCTTTGGATTAAATGATCATTAAACGCCATAAGGCGATAGTTAGGATGACTATATTTAAGTAATTGAAAGTCTTTGATCGGAACGTTAGGACGAGGAAAGAGGTCTTCTTTTTTCTTTTTGGGTAATGCTTCAAGAAGAATCAAGTCTTTATGCTTAACTTGAATAATGCATTTTGGTCTCATGTCTCCGACATAATAAGAGAAATGTTGAGCACAACCTTGACAACGAATCAAAATATTGGGAGTTGAACGAGGTGAAGTGTGGAGTGAAGACGCCGATATATCTTTATGAATCCAATGTTCCATATAAGAGACTGGACAACAATTAGGAAAGTTGTTGGTACTAAGAAGTTTTCCATAGACGATATCTGAAAGATGCGGTATCCAAGATGTTACCCATTGTTGAGATCTTTTTGGGTGATGTAAAGTGTTACCATCGATCGGAGGCGTGGGAGGATGTGGTGCCATAGGGTTTTGAATGATCGGTTTATCTAGATCGAAGATAAGTCTTCCTTGGTTATTGATGGTGATATTGTTTTTTAGAAAAGTGTACCAACGGGGTATCTTGCCTCCTTTGTGCTGGAGATTTTTCTTTATAGTATTATAGTCTTCCAGGAACGCGTTATCTTTCGTTATGATGTGGTCTAAGAACATGATTCCTTTGTTTTTAAGGCTGTTCAAATGGGCAAAAAGAAATTTTTTGTCTATGACAAAATGTGCTAGTGGGTAAGAACCTCCTTTTGTAACAAATTTAAAATTAGTTGATAAAGAAAGATTATAAAATTTAAAGAAAGTAAGTAAAGATTCTATTCTAGAAAAACAATTTAACGGTTTATCAAATAAATCAAAAAAATTAATAAGAGAATCAGGTAAAAAAAATTTTTGTTGACATAATAAAAAAAGAAATTTTAAAGTATTAGAAGTATGTGGATTGTTTGCTTGTGCGACCAATAAAGAAGATTGAACCTTTAATTGATGGTCAAAAAAATTAATTATATGGGGATAAATGTTACTATGTAAAACTGAATTAAAAATACTTTTGGGAAGGTTAAGGGTTTGTTTAATAACAGAGCGTAGAGAGATATTAATTTTGTTACATTGGTTGATTGAAAGCATAAAATGCTGTGACAGATATTCTATTCGCGGTATAATAACTTTGTTAATCACGTAAATCACGTGATCATGAGTAAGTTTTTTCTTCCTGATAAGCATGGTAACGTAATTGATTGTATTGAAAATTTTCTTAGTACTTGTTTTGTGAAAATCATCCGGATTGAAATAAACTCCCAAAATTCGTGCAGCTTTATACTTAGCTAATAAAGGCACTTTAATTACAGAACCAAATTCAATATCTATATGAGTTGGTGATGAAGAAGCACCGTTTTTTATTATTTTCTTTGCATGTTTGTTAGCCAAGATGACGGTCTTTTCTTTGTTAATGTGAATATTAGCTAATTCATAAAAACTATGTGCGATTTTCAAATTTTCTATAAGGTTGGGTAGTTGTTCTGCCAACCATGTCGTATCGTCCAAGTATCCTAGCACTTTGTGAGATAATAATTCTTTAATTTCATCATTGTCGTCCGATTGAGACGCATTTTTAGGAAAGAAACAAGTGCGTGGTATTGTTGAAGTATATTCTATTCCTGGAAATCTAGAGGAATTAATCGCCTCAAACATTGGGTCGTAGTAAATGACCCACAATAGCGGACATATCGAGTCACCTTGGTCTATACCATTAATAACGTCGTAGGGATCACCAATCCAATCCTCAAATATTACATAATTCGATCTATTAGTGAAAAGATTTAAGATGAAGGCGATGATATTTGGCGGGAGACAAATTCTCTCTAGCGCCTTGTTTAAAAGAGGAATATCTACTCTGTCATATGCTTTTGATAAATCTTGAATCATGATAAATAATGGCTTCTTGAGATTGGTTGCTGCTGTTATGGTTGCTTGTATATTGAAAATAATTTCCATGCATGAAGAACCTTGTATTCCAGCTCTGTTATTGTGCTGTAGGACGTTATTTTGACTGATAAATTTATTGAGGCGTGCATTAATCAGCTTTGTTAAAATTTTCCGGAACGTGTCTAATAATACTATCGGGCGAGTATATCTAATGTCGTTATCCCACCATTGGGGTTTTGGTATTGGATAAAGTAGAGCTTGTTGCCAACTATCGGAATAACATTATGTGATAGAGAGAAGTTAAAAAGGTATAAGATTTCTTTAAGAAAATTTGTAGGAAATTTTTTGATTATCTCGTAATTAACTTTAGATAAACCCGGTGCTTTGTTATTAGGTAAGGTTTTGATAATCTCACATAGTTCATCCATATGAATTTCAATAGCTAATGATTCAATTTCATCAACTGATATATTTGTACGGGGTTGATAAAAAGTTTTCCAATAATCGTCAAAACCAACTGTTGGATCATATTTTGAATTACTTGTAAAAGATGACCCTATATATTGAAAATGGTTATTAGTTATTTCTGTGATCTTATTTCGATCATTGGAGAATTTAACTTCGCCGTTATCTGTATATTTGATGCGATCTAATGTTATTTTTCTTGGGTGACGTTCCAAAATTGAATTTAACATTCTTTTGTTATTTGTTTTAATGTCATCATCTCTTCTATCAATGAATTTTTTGATTTGTTCTGAATCCCATGCTGAACGATCCAAAAGCAATTGTTTATTAATCGCCGTTTCTAATTGATTAATAAAGGATAGAATTCTTTCAAGCTCTACTACCGTGTCCAAAATTAAAGGAAGAGGTTGAATGGGAACAATGTTATTAAATTGCAATAATTTCGATAACCACTTTCTTTTATATTTCCAATGTTTATCGAAAATTTCAAGTATTTCTTTGAGATCAATATTATCGCTCTCATTTTGATTAAGTGTGTTGTTAACGTTTATAAAGTTATTCCTATTTTCAATTATAGATACTTTGTCGCGTAGATATCTTTTTAGAGATGCAAGTTGATATAGTTGATTGAATTGACGTCTGATGTGTAACGGAAGGATATTTCTTTTAGGGGCTCCACATTTGTATTTTTGAACATCAGCTAAGTTTAAAGCCTCTTCTATATCTTTTAAGATTCTTTTCATACGTTCATTGATGAAATTTTGAGATGAACGGAAAGAGATGGAAGTATCTTTTGAATAATCTTCATAAGTTGGATAAGCGTTTTTATTAATTTCTATCTGAAAAGTATTCCATTGATCCACATCCATGTCCTTTATTTTATATTGTTGTTCGTGGGACGGTAAGTCACGTGATAAATTATAATATTTTTGGTTTTTGGATAAGTTAGCGTTAGGATGATCAATACTTGTAAGAAGCAATCTATGGTCTGAAGAATAATAACTAGTATTAGTATTAAAAATATTAAATTCTGTAACTTTGTTACATAAATTTTTGGAACCAAAGATATAATCAATCCTTGAAGGTATTTTTGATGCATCATTAGAATAATGAGTAGGCGTAATTTTATGACCAAATTTTTCTCCTATATGAACCATGTCAAATTTCTGAAGAATTAATTCCATGGCCCTATGTATATTGTTAAGGATATAGCTTTTTGAGTAATCATCAATTTTGTTTTTGCCACGCGAAGAAGAGGTGTTATTATTTAGGTTATTGATGTTGAAATCTCCTAATATTAGGGTCACGTGATTTGTTTTGTTTGGCTGTTGATTTAATTTCTCAAAAAGATTATTGATAATATCAATATATGTTTCTTTATGTGCATGATTACATTCAGGTAAATAAATGGAATGTGTATAAATCTTTGTTTTGTTCTTAAAATTAAAAGTTGTAGAAATGTAACGTCCTTGTGTTTGAATAATGGTACTTTCCAAATGATTATGTAGTTGTTCACTGATGATTAGTCTAGATCTGCTACCACGTTTTTCTTTGTCGGGATTGTTGATAATAAAAAAGAATTTACTAAAATTATTATTAAAAGGGACCTGATATTTTAAATGTGCTTTCGATTTGCTGATGTCAAAATTGTTATCTCGTTCGTTAGTTTCACAAACATGTAAGAAATCAATCTTGTTAACAACCATTAATTCAATGATCTTGTCTTTTTTTGATTGGAAACCTCCTTGTATATTGTGTGTAGCGAAAATTATTTGTTTATAATCAGAAATTATATCTAAGTAATTGTGAAAAGTTAATTGAGAATTTTGATGATCTGTGGAAATAAAGTTACTGTTTACTTCGTTATTCGAAGTTGAAGAAGAAGAAGGAGAAGTAATATTATATATATTATTAGATTTTTTTGGTTTTTCTAAAGGATTTTGTAAATTTTTTTCCGGATTTTTTGGATTTTTTGTTTTTTTGTTAAATTTAATATTAAAAGAAGAAGAAATATTCGTAACCGTGTTTCGTAACCGTTGTAAAGTTTTCTTTGTGTTGTCCATCATTAGTCCACCCTGATATTTTGAGAGATATGTACTTGGTGATAAATAGACTATAAGTCTATTGGTTTTTTCGTTGGCCGTAGCCAATCATATTACTGAATTTGCTTCCAATGGATGAAGTAATAGTCGGATAACCACCTGTAGGTTGTGATGGGGTGTAATCAGGATCGGGGAAGATGTTACGTGTTTCGACCGTATTGGATGATTCGTAACCACTATTAGAACCATCAAAATCTTCATTATAATAAGATTGTTGTTGTTCCTCGGTAAAATTACCATGATGGGGATAAGAGTAGTTATTATCGCCGTATGCATTGGCGTCATCCTGATTTAGCTGATTAAATAATCCACATCTTTCCATATTTTCTAGCATGGCAACAATTCTAGGAATGCCGCTGATGGTAACTTTCTGTTCAGTCATATTATTATTGATAGCGGTCAATTGTTGGTTCAGGTTAGCCATATCTTTCTGGTGACGACGTTCTTGTTCCTGTAGAAGGCTGATGTTCTTTGTATGTTCTTTTTGTTTGATATTAAGAGCACCGACTTCTGAAGAGAGGTCCTTAATGATCGTTTCAAGATGTGTGATCTTTTTGATTAAATCATCATTAGAGGCATTGGAGTATTCCGGTTGCTTGCCTTTAGGTGTCGGCGATGGTTGATTTATATGCGCCGTTGGTTGTTCGTCCCAGTTATATAAGTTTTTATGTGGAGTTGCTTGTGGGCGACGTTGAAAGTTATTAGAGTGGTTGTTGTGATTCGGATTTTGTAATGTCCTTCTGTTCGTCCTTTCTTGATTATGCATTGGATCTGGATTGTATCTTTGATGTGATTGAGGACGGTTTCTATGTGATTTGGTTAATGATTTTATTTGATCATATGAGTTTTTGATATTATCTTTGAGGTTGTATGAGTTTGGACGTTTTATAAATTTTTTCCTGAATTTTCTTTCTTGATTATGGGGGATGATGGCATAGTCTTTTTCCGGGCAAAAAAATACATTGTGACCGTTAAGGCCACAGTAACCACAGGTGTCATTTAGATTGAAGTCGTTAGCTGGATATATGTGAAGTTTGAATTCCTGAAAGAGCGTGTCAAATTTGTTGTATGTGATGAAGTCTTGATCGCTAGTGTTGCAATAAATATTGGCAATTTTGTGTAGGGATACTGATTTGGTCGGTAAGAATTCAATAGATCTTGCTTTTAAATGATCAGTTAAAGGTAATAAATCCAATACTGTGGCATTTAGGGGGATTCCAGTAACTATATAAGTAGGATTGGTGCGTTCCTTGAAATTTGCTTTGTCTTCTTCTATAGGAGTTATTCTAATGAGAAAATTTTCTATGAGTATGCCCCATTTATGTTGTGATAGTAGGTATTCTACCGCATTTGGCTTGTCAAAGGTGAGCGTAACTTTTTTATATGTGGGTGCTTTATAATTATATCTCAATTTTGGAGGTAAGTTACGAATGTTGATTCTTTTGTTGGGGATGAATTCTTTATAACTATCAATAGAGCTACTGGTAAAGTTGGCTATATGTTTGATAAGAAGGTTTATGTCGTAGTTGATAGGTACATTTAGAAGGTTGATTGAACGTGATTTCAATCTATCAATATTTTGTTCAATTAATTCATCTAGTTTTTCATTGGAGAAAATTTGAGGCACCGCGTTGTTGAGTAACGGTACGGGTTTTTCCTTGAGTTTATCAAAAGTTTCTTTTGTTCCAATCAAAATAGTAAAAAATTCTATGGTGGCTCTTTTTACTGGTCTATATGATATGATGTCGTGTTCTGTTAAAAAGGCATTTTTTAAGTCATTTAAAATTTCATTGTTTGATTTTTCTTTGTCGAAAATGTTCCTCATGAAGAATAATATATATTCAGTATTTGATCGTGAGTTATAATCCTTAAACAGCTCTAATGTCTGCGAAGTTACATCATTGTTTACGTTGGAAGGAGTTTGTGAACTAGTAGATCCTTGTGTTGATACTGAATTTGTATGGTTGATCTGTTGATCTGTGTCCATTGCATCTTGGCTTGTAATGATTGGTGTAGTTGATACAACGGAATTCGTATCACGTGATGAGATGTCAATTTCCGAGGAAATTGGATGTTCGTCTGTAGTTTTTTCGTCGACATCCATATTGTTGTTATCGTCTGTGGAGGACGAAGGTAAAGAAGAGTTTTCAATTCTTTTTTGTTTTTTCTTTGTTTGAGCTGTTGGAGATACGTTTTGGTTTTGGCCGTAGGTTTCTGCGACCATTTCTTCGTCTGATAAATTGGTATGGTTGTCAAATTGTGTTTTTTGGTTATTTCGTTTAGCAGTTTTGGCGCGAGTGTTGTCAGCCATATTAAGATTATACTATTCACGCCGGAGAGTCTGAATTTTTAATAATTTTTATATGTTGAGATACTAGATAAAATGTTTTCTATAGACAATTCCTTTAGCTGAATTTTTGGTCAGAGGATCGGCGTGAAAAGTCTCCTCCTGTCTATAATAATATTATTAACAAATAATAACCTGTAAAAATAATGACAAATCACGTGATTAAAAAATATTTACTACTATTGAAACTTTTTTGATTATATATATTAAACCAATTTTGTTTTAATATTTTTGTTTTCTTAATTAAAATAAATAAAATAATTAATAAGAATTCTCAGAATATTTAATATTTTTCAAATGACTTAAATGACAGGTCATTTGAGTTGCAAATGACAAATGACAAATGAATTGTCATTTGAGTCATTTGTTCATTTCAAGTCATTTGCCAAACACTGAAATAATCGGGTTCAAGCTACGATTTAGAGGATCACACTTTATTTTATCAAATTTTTAGAAGCAACGATTTATTTACACTTTAGAAAGCCAATGATATTTTTTATTTAAAATTTTATTATAATTTAAAAAATAAATTAAAAACTATAGCCCTGTTTACTTCTAGATCGGACCGGATTGATCGCAAATTTGTACCCTAAAATAATCGGTTACTGATGCGGTCAGCGGTCAGTCATGCTGATCTACAAAAATTGGTGTTTTTCCCTGATCGATTTTATAATAAACATAATAAACAACACAACTACACGTTTTTGCCCTATAAGATATTATGGATATATAACCAATCCGATCAATCAAAAATTGTGCTCAATTGTAACTATGATCTGATTGGTTATACATTTTTTCGGTCAATCAATCCGATACGATTTAGAAATGAACAGAGCTTACTGTATATTTAATAATTAGTTTTTTTTGTTATTTTGTTTCTACTAAAATTTCATTGGCCATAACTTATTTTCTGCTGCTACGTAAAACATTATTCTTACTACTAATTGTTACACCTGATCCTAAAATTTCATTGGCGTGACGGACAGACAAGACATTGCATGCTTTCTAACGCTTCGGACAACAACAGGACCCCGAAATATATACATAAGGGTAAGGGCATGATTGCGTAGTTATCACCATAGAAATATTTTACGAGGTTAGATTTTGATTTGCGTATAATCTATGGATTTTTTAACCAAGGTCATGTTATCAAGTTGCGTATTATTATTAGGTTTTTTTAAAAGTAAGAGTACCTAATTATGCAAGATACATCAGGTATTTAGGGATTTAACTAGTGAAGGGTACAACATTTTAACCCACCATCTCAATTCCTATATCATTCATCATATTGGACCAATTAGTGTATCAGTTGAAAAAAATGTATTTGAAGCTATTAAAGAAAACCAGTATTATGGTTATTTGGTCGAATAATGTTGGATCAACTGAACAATGGAAAAATCGCATGATGATAAAGTCAGGGGATTAATTTGCTTATTCTTTCATTTTTTTTAACTATTTGAGATTAGGTGTTTAATTTTGCGTATTGACCTTATTAATAACCCCTACGTAGAGCTATTAGTAAAAAATTTTAATGTATATATATAGTATTTCGGGGTCCTATTATAGCTAAAAAGTATATTTAAACTACTGTGCTGTGTTGTTTGATAGCTAATCATATGATCTTGTATGATTTTCTAATACGTCTTTCTAGAAATTTATTTTATAAATTTAATAAAGAAAATGCGTGTTACTAATTATTTATGCTTATTAATTTTATTTATAACATACCTTCATTGTGAAACAAAATTTATACTTATTTGTCTAGCTACAGATTATATAATGTACATCAATATTATTTTAAAAAAAAAATTTTTCAGTTCTTTTTTTTAAAAAAAAAAAATACGTGAAATTATGTCTACTAAACTTTTTTCTGAATTACTAAGTCAGAATTATATTGAATTATTAAAAGATGATGAATATTATGATATTACAATTGAAGTTGGTGAAGATCCTAACGTAAAAATATTTCGTGCTCACATGAATATTTTGTGTTACCGTTCTCCGTATTTACGACGAATTTTAGCTTCCAATAAAAAGAACAACGATAATATATTAGCTCACATAAAATTACCAAAAATTTCACCAGAAATATTTCAAACTATTTTAGAGTAAGCAATTAATAAATTTAAAACACCCTAGTATATTAACGGATTATAAATATTATTTTTAACGTTCATGAATTTTTTTTTGAATTCTTTTTTATATAGGTATATTTATGGTGGCATTCTTTCGTTAAATAAACTTGACATTTCAGACTTTCTCAAAGTTTTAGCCGCTGCAGATAACCTTCATCTTCAAGAACTAGTTAATTATTTACAAAAATATTTAATTGAAAATAAGTCGGATTGGATAGAACAACATTTTGGGTTTACTCAACAAATTAGTTCACGATCTAATAATTTATTAGAGCTTCAAGAGTTTTGTACAAACTTAATGGCTCAAACACCTGAAAAAATATTTAACTCTTTTGATTTCACTTCACTTTCTGAAAAATCTTTAATTTCACTTATTAAAAGGGATGATTTACAAATGAAAGAAATTAAAATATGGGAACATGTATTAAAATGGGGTCTTGCACAAAATCCAACTCTCATTCCAGATCCTAAAACCTGGTCCGATGATGATTTCAAAACAGTGAAAAATACTCTACAAAGTTGTTTGCCCTTAATTAGATTTTTTAGCTTATCATCTAAAGAATTATCGCAGAAAGTTCGACCATATCAAAAACTCTTAAACCAACAACTTTATGAAGACTTAATATATTCTTATATGGATCCTGACAGTGTATCAACCGATAATATTTTACTTCCTAGAAATATTATAATGAACAAAATTGATTCGAATATAGTTAATCTAAATATTGTTTCATTTATTTCAAGATGGATTGATAAAGTAGAAATTAGCAAATTTTCTCATCTTAGAGAATTATACTTACCATATAAATTTGAACTACTGTTAAGAGGAAGTCGAGATGGATTTACTCCTAAAAAATTTCATGAATTATGTGATGATAAACCTAATACTGTTACATTTATTAAAGTAAAAGGGGCAGATGAAATTGTTGGTGGATATAATCCAATAACATGGAAATCTTCTGGAACGGGTAAAACTAATGATAGTTTTATTTTTTCTTTTACAAATAAGAATTTTAAAGATGCAATTATTAGTGATGTAATAAATGCAAATCGTGCAATTCATTATGGCACTAATAGTGGTCCATATTTTGGCGATGATATTATTGTTTATAATTCTGGAGATCTATTCAGTACAGATTATAATAGAATTCGCTGTAAAAATAAATATTATGAAAAAAAAATAAGAGATTCTGATGATTATTTTTCTATAGAGGATTACGAGGTATTTCAAATCGTAAAGAGCTAGTTTTATTGAGAAAAAAATAATTTCTTAATGTCATAGTAAGAAATAGATGAAGATTTTAATTAGAAGGAATTAACGTATTTTAAATTTTTGCTTTTTTTTTTCTTTGTTCTTTCTTTTTTCTTTACAACTATATATCATTGGAATAATCCATAGTTCCGTAATTTGTATGTAGCACGTCAAATATTCATATATTATTTTAACCCTTATAAATCCTTTCTTTATAAAAAGTTTTAACATGAAATTTTAATTAGTATGTAGTAAAGTAAATTTCTCTCTTAATAAAAAAAATAAATACAAATCAATTTTTTTTAAGTCTAAAATGACAAATGAACAATTCGTTTCTTCGTATTAATTAATTTTCAGAAATTAAATTAATTCAAGTAGATTTTTACGTTCGCAAAGTCATTCGAATTGCTCGGAATCTGTAATAAACCTTTGTTGAATTACTTGAGAATTAATCAATAAAAAGAATGAAATTGTGAAATCAGAATAGCTGATCCAAGTTGAAATCTATTACTCAGATGTTATAACCATGAGTTAGAAATATTAAATTGTACACCATGAACTAAAAGATTTGAAGACTCTTGGGATAATGGGATTTTCGTCTTAATGAAATTATTAGCAGGCGAAATCGAAAAAAAGTGTTGGTTTACAATAATGTAGCATAGGATAAAATCGTACTATTTGCTAACTAAAAAGAAACTTTAAGTGGGTATCAAAGTGTAGGGCTAGGTCTTAGAAGAGGAATTAGGTTAGAATCGCAGATCTGAATTATAAGAATTACTGTATACGCTATAAATTCTGTTCAAATATATTGTTTTCAAATCATTGTCGTATTTATCATCACGGCGGACTTATGAAATACCCCAAAATTTATCCAAGTTAAATAGAATTTAGTCACAAAATTTTTATTTAAGCCCCCAAATTTATTAGTGAACAGTCAAAAATGTGCCCAAAAAATTTTTTGTACCCAAATCTTGCGTCTAACCAATTTTCTTACTATCTAACCCATTTTCCCAATGTTAAAGGCGCGTCATTCTTTGACATTTTTTAGGGAAAAAGCTTAATCGATATCACATGTTTCTGTAAGTCAATTTTTAATTCCCGAGGGCGCAGCAGGGGCTTTGCCAAATTTCATAAATCCGCCACAATGTGCTATGATAACGTTATAACGTACCCGCATTGTGAAACGAAATTTATACTTGTATAACCGCAGATTATATAATAATGTACATCAATATAATTATTGTTTAACCAAATTTTTTTAAAAAAAAATTTTCAGTTCTTTTTTTTTAAAAAAAAAAGAAATTATGTCTACCGAACTTTTTTCTAAATTATTAAGTCAGAATTATATTGAATTATTAAAAGATGATGAATATTATGATATTACAATTGAAGTTGGTGAAGATCCTAACGTAAAAATATTTCGTGCTCACATGAATATTTTGTGTTACCGTTCTCCGTATTTGCGACGAATTTTAACTTCCAATAAAAAGAACAACGATAATGTATTAGCTCACATAAAATTACCAAATGTTTTACCGGAAATATTTCAAACTATTTTAGAGTAAGTAATTAATATATTTAAAATACCCTATATTAACTGATAATAAATATTATTTCTAACATTCATGAAAATTTTTGGTATATAGGTATATTTATGGTGGTATTCTTTCGTTGAATAAACTTGACATTTCAAATTTTCTTGAAGTTTTGGTCGCTGCAGATAACCTTCATCTTCAAGAACTAGTTGATTATTTGCAAAAATATTTAATTGAAAATAAGTCAGATTGGATAGAACAACATTTCGGGTTTACTCAACAAATTAGTTCACAATCTAATAATTTATTAGAACTTCAAGAATTTTGTATGAATTTAATGGCTCAAACACCTGAAAAAATATTTAAATCTTTTGATTTCACTTCACTTTCTGAAAAATCTTTAATTTCACTTATTAAAAGGAATGATTTACAAATGAAAGAAATTGAAGTATGGGAACATGTATTAAAATGGGGTCTTGCACAAAATCCAACCCTCATTCCAGATCCTAAAACTTGGTCCGATGATGATCTCAAATCGATGAAAAAAATTTTACAACACTGTTTGCCTTTAATTAGATTTTTTAGTTTATCGTCTATAGAATTTTCGCAAAAAGTTCGACCGTATCAGAAACTATTAGATCAACAACTATATGAAGAATTATTAAATTCTTATTTGGAACCTGGTAGTGTGTCAAAATACAACGTTCTACGTCCAAGAAAAATTAAGATTAATGAAATTAAAATAGAAGATTCCCAAATCATTGATTCAAAAATTGTTGATTATAATATTATTTCAACTGTTTTCAAATGGGTTGATAAAGTGGTTATAAATGATGATAATTATGAGGAATTATATTTACCATACAAATGTGAATTATTATTAAGAGGAAGTCGAGATGGATTTACTCCTAAAATATTTCATGAACTATGTAATAATAAACCTAACACTGTTGCATTTATTAAAGTAAATGGGGCGGAAGAAATTATCGGTGGATACAATCCTATAAAATGGAATGCTATTGGTTGGGGTATAACTAAAGATAGCTTTATTTTTTCATTTGTAAATAAGAATGTTAAAGATGCAATTATTAGTAATGTAGTAGCTGTAAATTGTGCAATCAATTGTGGCACTGGTTGTGGTCCATATTTTGGCAATGATATTATTATATGCAGTACTGAAGATCAATTAGATTATTATGGAATTCGCTGTAAAAAAAATTTTTATGAAAAAAAAATAAGAGATACTGAAGATTGTTTTTCTATAGAAGATTACGAGGTATTTCAAATCGTAAAACGCTGACATCATAAGTAATAATTGAAGTAACAAATTAGTTGAAGGGAATATATTTCCTACTGTTTTTCATTATTGGTATGATTCTATGATTCTATGGTTCAATAATTTTTAATACTCGTATATTATTTTAATACTTATAAATCCATTTTTTATGAAAAGTTTTAACATAAAATTTTAATTATACAGTATAGTAACTGAAAGTAAACTTCTTTCTGTTTTTAATACAAATAAAATAAATGCAAATAAATAATTATTTTTTAAATCTAAAATCTAATACCGTATTTGCCCAAAAATAAGCAACAAGTTTTTGCACATAATGCCGGCCATGTTTTGATAATGTGGGCCAAAATTTGTTATAATGCGGGCCATGTTGTTTATTTTTGGTGATTGCTTATTTTTGGGCAAATACGGTATAACAAATGAACAATTAATTCCTTCGTATTAATTAGTAATTTCAACTCATAAAGAAATTAATTTAATTCGAGTACTTTGAATTTAAAATTTAAGATTTTTATGTTCGTAAAGCATTCAAGTCGTTTGAAATTCGTAATAAGGCTTTGTTGAATTAATTGAGAATTAATCAATAAGACCGTGAAATCAGAATTGCTAATTCAAGTTGAAGTCTATTACTCACAAATTACAACCGTGAGTTAGAAATATTAAAATATTGAAATTGTACATCACGAAACTAAAAGATTTGAAGGACTTCTGGAATTTCATCTCGAAAAAAAGTATTGGTTTACAATAATGTAGTATAGGATAAAATCATACTATTTGCTAGTGTAGGGCTAGGTCTTAGAAGAGGAATTAGGTTAGAATTGCAGATCTAAATTATGAGAATTACTGTAATACTGTTTTATCATCACGGCAGATTTATGAAATACCCCAAAATTTATCCAAATTAAATAGAATTTAGTCACCAAATTTTTATTCAAGTCCCCAAATTTATTAGTAAGCAGTCAAAAATGTGCCCAAAAAATTTTTTGTACCCCAAATCTTGCGTCTAACCAATCTTTCCACTATCTAACCCATTTCCCAAATGTTAAAGGCGCGTCATTCTTTGACATTTTTTAGGGAAAAGCTTAATCTGTTTCTGTGAATCAATTTTTAATTCCCGAGGGCGCAGCAGGGGCTTTTGCCAAATTTCATAAATCCGCCGCAATGTGCTTCATTATTTTAACGTACCCGCATTGTGAAACGGAATTTATACTTATATGTCTAGCCGCAGATTATATAATAATGTACATCAATATAATGGCTATTACTGTATTTAACCAAACTTTAAAAAAAAAATTTTTTCAGTTTTTTTTTTTTAAAAAAAAAAAAATACGTGAAATTATTTCTGCTAAACTTTTTTCTAAATTTTAAGTCAGAATTATATTGAATTATTTACAATCGATGATCCTAACATAAAAATATTTCATGTTCACATGAATATTTTGTGTTACAATAAAAGAATAACGATAACATAAAATTACCAAATGTTTCACCGGAAATATTTCAAACTATTTTATAGTAAGTAATTGATAATTTAAAATATCCCATATTAACGGATAATAAATATTATTACTAACATTCATGAAATTTTTGTTATAGGCATATTTATGGTGGTATGGCTATAAATTCAATTCAAATGTATTATTTTTAAATCATTGTCGTATTTATCATCACGGCAGATTTATGAAATACCCCAAAATTTGCCCGTCATTTCAAATTAAATAAATATTTGCCAGTATTTCAGTCACCAAATTTTTATTCAAGTCCCCAAATTTATTAGTGAACAGTCAAAAATGTGCCCAAAAAACTTTTTGTACCCCAAATCTTGCGTCTAACCAATCTTCCCACTATCTAACCCATTTTCCCAGTGTTGAAGGCGCGTCATTCTTTGACTTTTTTAGGGAGAAAGCTTAATCGATATCACATGTTTCTGTAAGTCTATTTTTAATTCCCGAGGGCGCAGCAGGGGGCTTTTGCCAAATTTCATAAATCTAATGTCCGCATTGTGAAACGGAATTTATGCTTATATTTCTAGCCGCAGATTATATAATGTACATCTATGATCTATATAATAGCTATTATTTAACCAAACTTTAAAAAAATTTTTTTTCAGTTTTTTTTTAAAAAATAAAAAAAAAATACGTGAAATTATTTCTACTAAACTTTTTTTCTAAATTATTAAGACAGAATTATACTGAATTATTTACAATTGAAGCTGGTGAAGATCCAAACGTAAAAATATTTCGTGCTCACATGAATATTTTGTGTTACAATAAAAAGAATAACGATAACACAAAATTAACCAAATGTTTCACCAGAAATAGTTCAAAACTATTTTAGAGTAAGTAATTAATAAATTTAAAATATCCCATATTAACGGATAATAAATATTATTACTAACATTCATGAAATTTTTATTATAGGTATATTTATGGTGGTATTCTTTCGTTGAATAAACTTGACATTTCAGATTTTCTTAAAGTTTTAGCCGCTGCATTTTGATTTCACTTCACTTTCTGAAAAGGATGATTTTACAAATGAAAGAAATTGAAGTGTGGGAACATGTATTAAAATGGGGTCTTGCACAAAATCCAACTCTCATTCACAGATCCTAAAACTTGGTCCGACAATGATTTTTCAACAATGAAAAATACTCTACAAAATTGTTTTCCTTTAATTAGATTTTTTAGTTTATCATGTAAAGAATTATCACAGAAAGTTCGACCATATCAAAATCTCTTAAATCAACAACTATTTACTAAACTTAATATATTTTTATATGGATCCTGACAGTGTATCAACCAATAATATTTTACTTCCTAGAAATATTATAATGAACAAATTGATTCAAATATAGTTTATCAACCATCTTAATATAAATGAAACAATATTTAGATTAAGTAGAAATTAGCAAATTGTCTGAACTACTGTTGAGGGAAAGTCAAGATAAATTTATTCCTAAAAAAATTTCATGAATTATGTGATGATATATCTAATACTGTTACATTTATTAAAGTAGAAGGAAATGAAGAAATTCTAGGTGGATATAATCCTTTGGAATGGAAATTAGCTCTCAGTTTTGTCAGAACTAAAGATAGTTTTATTTTTTCTTTTAATAGTAAAAACATTAAAGATGCAGTAATAAGTAATGTAGTAAATATGTATTATACACTATATTATCATTCTCAACATGGTCCATACTTTGATGATGATATTGTTATATGGAATTCAAGAATTTTTAAGATAAGATATTCTGAAGATCATTTTTCTATGCTATATTATGAAGATCTCTGGGTAGTAGACTCTAAAGGTTCATTTATTAAACTAATAGAAATAGTTAGGGTGGGATGATCTGCCAATACAGATATGCAAACTCTGCGTATTGCCAATATACTATACCCCTTAAAGCATGTAACATTGATGTTGGATTTACCAATACAGATCCTGCACTTGACACAGAGGATCAGTGGCAATTCCAATTCACGAATCTGATATTTTTCCTATGTTCCCTTTCCTCCATAATCCAGAATCACGTTTAAAACTTTACAACATGATGATTGCTTATTTTTTGCCAAATTATCTGGAGATCCTTTACGCAACTAACTTGTTTTACTTGTGGATCTTCCGTTAAGGCCTGTCCTAAACGCCAACAGTCACGTGACCCTAAAAGCTTAACTAGACAAACTCTACCAAAAATTCCATCCCGCTTAATATAGAAAATCTAAACAGAAACCTTCCTATGCTTACATTGCCAATAAGTCTCTTAATGATCATAAGAGACCTTGGAACAAGGCCAATATACTCCAAAATAATGTCATATTACTATTGAATAAATTTCTAAGAATGCCAACACTTGATTATATGAAATTTTTCATTCGTATTATACCATTTTGGATTATAGATATGGCAAATTAAAGTAAAAGTTAAGGACATAAGCACAAAATACAAATTTTGGAAAGAGAAATTTATAAATTAATTCACAGTAAATGTATAAATGTTAAACATTTTTCTTGAAAAACTGAAAAAAACTTGTGAATATCCAAATGCAAGATCTTTTTTTCAAACTTGCATTCACTTGAAATTAATTGAAAGTTCATAACCAATCAAAAATTTTCCAACCTTTCCAAAATTTGTCAAAATATCTTAAGTTATAGATAAGTTATTGTGATAAAGTTAAAGATAAAAAGACTTTAACTTTATTAAAAATCAAAATAATCTGCAATCTTTATTTTTGGATTTATATAATATGAAAGATACTAAAAAATATTATTTTACAACAAACTGTTTTACCTACATTTATTCAGTCATTAAAGATTATAATAAATTAAATAGACTGGCAAGAATGGGAAAAATGTTTGAACATTAAAAAATTCCCACACTTTACACATTTCCAAACTGAAAGGAAAATCTGGTTGGAAAAATATTAGAGATTGATTCATATCAATCACTTAAGTTTTTAAGATTATACAATCAAAATCAAAAAACTGCCTATTTCATTTAGTGACAAATGGAATTTCTCAATAGAAAAGGTGAAAAATTCCTAAAAGATTGGAAAAGTAAGAATAGACTTCCAATTAAATTTATACATCATTATTATGATGAAAGGAATTTTTGTTAGACTGTTGAACATAATAGGTTGGTAAAAGTAGAAGATTACAAAGTATTTTTAATCAAAGTAAAAATTAAGGATTATAAATACAAAATACAAATTTTGGAAGAAATACATAAGTTGATTTTCAATAAATGTATAAATGTTCTTGAGAAACTGAAAAAAACTTGTGAATATCAAAATGCAAGATCTTTTTTTTCAAACCTGTATTCACATGATGTAATTATCTACACAAGAGGAACTTATGAAATTCATATGGATCACTTGCATCAAGTATTTGAAACTTTAAGAAGCGCAAACCTACAAATCAACTTGAAGAAATGTTACTTTTGTTTTCCTAATATTCATTTTCTTGGACATGTAAAAGTTCCCAATCAAAATTTTTCCAACCTTTCCAAAATTTGTCAAAATATCTTAAGTTATAGATAAGTTATTGTGATAAAGTTAAAGATAAAAAGACTTTAACTTTATTAAAAATCAAAATAATCTGCAGTCTTACAACAAACACTCAAGTGTGTTTCACCTGTATTTATTCAGTCTTTAAAGATTATAATAAATTAAATAGATATATAGACTGGCAAGAATGGAAAAGTGTTTGAATATTAAAAATTCTCACATTTTACATGTCTCCAAACTGCAAGGAAAATTTTTTTGGAAAATATTAGAGATTGATTCATGTCAATCACTTAAATTTTTAAGATTATACAACTGAAATCAAAAAAACACTCTTTATTAACAAGGTTAACCATAGATGTTGACCATAAAAACTTAAGTTAATTAATTAAGCATGATGTTCTCAACATCTTGATCTTATAAACAAGCAATCTATAATATGAGAGAATAAAATTTTTGTTTCAAATTTATAATATTAAATGAATCTATCACTTACAAATGTTAAAAAGAGCATGAATTTGATAATTCAAAAAAGTTTTTCATAAGAAAGAGAAAGACATTTCAACTCAGACTACAACAACAGTTAAAGTATTACCCGCTGGTGATGAATTATTAAGAGTTATAAATAATTCTTTGTTCAATAATTATTGGAATATTTCATTTAGTGACAAATGGAATTTCTCAATGGAAGGGGTAAAAAAATTCCTAAAAGATTGGAAAAGTAAAAATAGACTTCCAATTAAGTTTACACCTTATTATCATAATGAAAGGAATTTTTATTGGACTGTTGAACATGATAGGTTGGTAGAAAGTAGAAGATTACAAAGTATTTTTAATCAAAGTAAAAGTTAAGGGTTATAGTACAAAATACAAATTTTGGAAGAAATCTATAAATTGATTTTCAGTAAATGTATAAACGTTAAACATTTTTCTTGAGAAACTGAAAAAAACTTGTGAATATCCAAATGTGAGATCTTTTTTTTCAACCTGTATTTGCTTGAAATTAATTGGAAGTTCATAACCAATCAAAATTAATCAAAATTTTTCCAACCTTTCCTGTGACCGCAAAGCAAAAATAATAAATGGATGCTTCATGAAAAGAACCTGAAGTGGTGGTGAAAAGGAGAGGGCAGTAGAAAAATATCTTTAAATTAGAGATAAGTTATTGTGGTAAAGTTAAAGATAAAAAGACTTTAACTTTATTAAAAATCAAAATAATCTACAGTCTTACAACAAAAACTCAAGTGTGTTTCACCTATAATTATTCAGTCATTAAAGATTATAATAAATTAAATAGATATATAGACTGACAAGAATGGGAAAATGTTTGAACATTAAAAAATTCTCTCATCTTACACATCTTCAAATTGAAAGGAAAATCTGTTTGGAAAATATTAGAGATTTATTCACATCAATCACTTAAGTTTTTAAGATTATACAACCGAAATCAAAAACTGCCCTCTATTAATGAAGTTAACTATAGATGTTGACCATAAAAACTTAAGTGAATTAATTAAGCATGATGTTCTCAACATCTTGATCTTATTGATCTTATAAACAAGCAATCTATAATATGAGAGAATAAAATTTTTGTTTCAAATCTTCATAACTGTTAATGTTAAGTGAATCTATCACTTACAAATGTTTAAAAGAACGTGAGAGTTATCATGAATTTGATAATTCAAAAATTTTTTCAAAAGAAAAAGAAAGACTTTTCAACTCAGACCAAATTGTAAACAATTTGAGGTAATATATTTTACAACAACAGTTAAAGTATTACCCACTGGAAATGAATTATTAAGAGTTATAAATAATTCTCTGTTCAATAATTTGTAAAATATTTCATTTAGTGACATTCTCTGTTCAATAATTTGTGAAATATTTCATTTAGTGATAAATGGAATTTCTCAATAGAAGGGGTGAAAAATTCCTAAAAGATTGGAAGAGTAAAAATAGACTTCCAATTAAGTTTATACATCATTATCATGATGAAAGGAATTTTTATTAGACTGTTAAACATGATAGGTTGGTAGAAAGTAGAAGATTACAAAGTATTTTAAATAACAAATTAGAACGTATTAAAAATTTTTTTTTATCTTTTTATAATTAAAACATTATTGAAATAATTCTATAGTTTAAAAAAATTTTTCGAAAAATGATCACGTGTCTGAGTTTCTTCGAGAGCTATAAAATTAATTCCATTATTATATAGCGATGCAATCAAGTATAATAGAAATTTAAACTTAATCTAATTCAAGATGTTACTAAAATAATATGGTTACAGTACGATTTCCTGAATGCTATTTTCCTGAATATACCTTTTTCCAAATCAATTATGGCGAGTCGTACTTGAATAAAAACTAGAAAAATGATCATTTATCGGAGCTTTTTCCAGAAATTTTTTATATAGGAAATAATACGTTAAATACTTTAACACTTACAAATTTATTTAATAAAGTAAACTTCTTTTTCAATACAAATAATAAAATAAACAATTTTTTTAAATCAAAATAACAAATGAACAATTCGTTTCTTCGTATTAATCAATTTTTAAACTTATAACTGAAAGAAATTAATTTAATTCAAGTACTTTGAACTTTAAATTGATTGTAAATTAGCAAGATTTTTATGTTCGTAAAGTCACTAGAAATCCGTAATAAACCAATGTTGAATTATTTGAGAATTAATTAATGAGAATAACGAACCCGTGAAATCAGAATAATAGATCCAAGTTGAAACCTATTATTACTCACAAATTATAACCATGAGTTAGAAATATTAAAATATTGAAATTATACACCATGAACTAAGTCTCCTGGAATTTTCGTCTTGATGAAATTATTAATGGCTGGACGAAATCAAAACAAGTGTTGGTTTGCAATAATGTAGAATAAAATCTGTACTATTTAACATTAAAAAAGAAAACTTTAAGTGGGTATCAGAACGCAGGGTTAGGACTTAGAAGAGGAATTAGGTTATAATTGCAGATCTAAATCATGAGCATAAAAAGCAATTACTTTTTATTTTAAATCAATACACTACGACAAAAGTTCAAATATCATTGTCGTATTTATGTTTATTAATTATTTTAATTAAATAAATATTGTTATATTGATGATTTGATGTACAATTATATAATTTATGGCTAGACATATAAGTATAAATTTCGTTTCACAATGCAAGGTACGTTATAAATAAAGTTTTTTTAAATTTTTTTTTTTTTTAATATGCAAAATAATGTCTACCGAATTATTTTCTAAATTATTAAGTCAAAATTATATTGAATTATTAGAAGATAATGAATATTATGATGTTACAATTGAAGTTGGTAAAGATCCTAACGTAAACATTTTTCGTGCTCATATGAATATTTTATGTTATCGTTCTCCATATTTACGAAGAACTTTGACTTCTAATAAAAAGAATGATAATGGTGTTTTATCGCATATTAAATTACCAAATATATCACCTGAAATTTTTAAAATTATTTTAAGGTAAACTTTTTGTTTATTTTTACAATCGAACTTAATTAAATAAATTACTTAAATTCTAATAATATTTCAATATAGGTATATTTATGGCGGTATTATTTCATTGAATAGACAAGAACCTTCAGATATTTTAAATACATTGGTAGCTGCAGATGAGCTTCACCTTAAAGAACTAGTTAATTATTTACAAAATTATTTAATTGAAAATAATTCTGAATGGTTAGAACAACATTTTGAGCTTACTCATCGAACGAGTTTCCAATCCAATTCTTTATCAGAACTTCAAAACTTTTGCACAAATTTAATGGCCGAATCCCCTGATAAAATATTTAAATCGATTGATTTTACTTCTCTCCCCGAAAAATCTTTAATATCGCTTATTAAGAGGGATGATTTACATATGAGAGAGGTTGAAGTTTGGGAACATGTATTAAAATGGGGTCTTGCACAAAATCCGACTCTTGTTTCAGATCCCAAAGCTTGGTCCGATGATGATTTCAAATCAATGAAAAATACTCTACAAAATAGTTTGCCCTTAATTAGGTTTTTTAGTTTATCATCTAAAGAATTATCACAGAAAGTTCGACCATATCAAAAACTCTTAAATCAACAACTTTATGAAGACTTAGTAGATTCTTATATGGACCCTGACAGTGTATCAACCGATAATATTTTACTTCCCAGAAATATTGAAATTATTGATTCAAAAATAGTTAATTTAAGTATTATTTTATTTATTTCAGGTTATATTAGTAAAGTAGAAATTAGCAAATTTTCTCATTTTAGAGAATTATATTTACTATATATACCATATAAATTCAAATTATTATTAAGAGGAAGTCGAGATGGATTTACTCCTAGAAAATTTCATGAATCATGTGATAATGTATCTAATACTCTTACATTTATCAAAGTAAAAGGAACAGAAGAAATTGTTGGTGGATACAACCCTTTAAGATGGGAATCTAGTAGTAGTTGGGGTAAAACTAATGATAGTTTTATTTTTTCTTTAAAAAATAATGATATTAATAATGCAATAATTAGTGATATAGAAAATTCAACTTATGCATTAAATTATTATTCTCGAAATGGTCCAAGATTTGGCAATGATATTAATATAGAGAATCCTAATAGTCAAAATGAAAATTATAATAGAATTTTTTGTAAAAAGCATCATTATAAAAAAAAGATAAGAGATTCTGAGGAAGATTTTTCTATAGAAGATTACGAAGTATTTCAAATCATAAAGTGCTAATTTGAGATAAAAAATGATTCCAACGTATTTTAGAATTTTTTTTTTGTTTTTTTTACAATTAAAACGTTGAAATTTCTATAGTTCAACAATTTGTAATACACATATATTATTTTAACACTTATTAATCCATTTTTTATGAAAGGTTTAACATGAAATTTTAATTATATAGCGAGGTGAACCTCATTTTTTTTTTAAAAAAAAATGACAATGAAAATTACAAATATAATAAAGATACAATAAATAAAAGTTTTTTTTTTTACATCTAACAACGAACGAATAAATAATTACTTTTTTTTTAAAGAATTATGACTAACACAAAATAAATACAATAAATAAATAAATAAAAGAGATTTTTTACAAAAAAATAAAATAAAATAAAATAAAAGAGGAAATCAAATCATCAAATTACAAAGTTTTTATACATTAACCTTTACCAACCTAATATAAACCCATGTAACAAAAAATGCCCAAATTTTTTTCTTAATAATAAAAAAAAAATTACAATAGTCTTTTCTCATAATATTAATTATTATTTTTTACTTATCGACCATTTCCAAAATCTTGACTCGTTCGATCATTATTAAAAATTCTTTCATAACCACTATAATTCATACTTCCATTTTTATTTGCATCCTCATGTCCATTACTATTATTATTATTCGTTTCATAAGAAGTACTACCACCACCACCACTTCTATTATAAATAGTAGACGGACCAGCAACACCAATTTCATTTTCATCAATATATACTCCATTATATAAACTACTTCTTCTTTCTAGTAATTGATAATTAGTTTTAGTAACATTTTGTTTTTCTCCACCAACATTATTTACATCATCAGTAACTCCGTTATTAGGTGTAACACTTCTTGGATTATGCTGTTGATATTCAGTACCTGTATTTAACCACCAAGAAGGTGGTCTGATCGTAGCAGGTGATATTTCTTCCAAATGTGGTGATAAAACATATTCTACACTTCTAATTTCAGTAGCACCATTATTGACAAAAACTTCACGATCATTTCCATTCCTATTATTAATCCCACCTGCATTATTTAAGTTTGTATATTCTACAACAAAATTTTCAAGTCGATTTCTACGACGTTTTTGATAATATAAAAACAAATGATAAGAACGACCACATAATATACATATCCATAATAAAGAAGCTGATATTAAGTTCAAGAAAGGAATTATTTCATAATTAACCGAAAGAAATATATATAATATCTAGACGTATAAATAATAATTAAAAAAGGTTAATTTGAAAAGAAACAATTTCATTTTATAATCAAGTCATTAAAGATCTACTACTTACTTGAATGACTAATTGAGGAGTATCTTCAATAATGAAATTCCAGATACATGTTATCAATATCCAAGTTTCTGTAGAAGAATGAATTGGAGCATCAAAGGCAGCCAAATCAGCTAATTTGGAATTTATCATGGTTAACGATTCTACATCAACGATCGAACAAAAGGTGAATATGGCTGCGACGTTATGATAAGTTCTAAACCACGTATAAAATGCTTTATTATTTGATAATTCTCTTATCAATATAAAGAATGTTATTATCGTATTAAAGCCCAATGGAATAATAAAAGCAAGCAAACTAAGCAGGTGCGGAGAGAATTTGGATTAGAACGTATGTTTTATAAGAGAATCAAAAGTAAATCTCTAGGAAAAAATAGTTTAGTTACCTTGGAAAATATAAAATATAAACATCTCTAGAGTGTTTTACAACGAAAGCAAAATCCAACACAAAATCCAAAGCAATCAGCAATACTTTGAATGAAACAAAACTATTTCCCTAAATAGATAAAATAACGTTAATCAATGATATATTCATTTTACAAGAAATAATTATTATGTTAATTACTTACATCGTCATCTTTCTTATAAGAAAGCATAGCTAAAACACCAAGTAATAATAAAGTTGCGCCAATCGCGAATAAACTGAATCCATATCTATCCCATACACTCTCTAAAAAATTATATATAAATAAAATTTCAAAAAAAAAAAAAAAAAAAAATTCACGAGATTATGATACATACTTTTAAGTACAAAACCATAATTACTATCTAACATGGCAGTATGTATTGAATGAGAGATAGGAGAAATATCTTTATATTTAATCATATTATCTAAAGAATTAATAATATTTTCGGCGCTCAGATCTTGTTCATTTTTTCCCGGTAATATTTTAAATTTCAATAATATTTGCTTTGAATCGACATCAGGATCCCATTGAAAACGAGTATTAGTATACAGTCTACTTGGAGGTACCGGTACACATTGAGCCAATTCGGATAATAATGATTGTACAAATTTTGATTTTTGTGTATCACTCAAATCCTTAAAATTAAATGATGCATCACCCATTAAACGAACCAATGCATGTTCTTGCGCTGTGGTATAAACGAAAGGAGTAGAATAATTTTTTAGTAAAAATGATTCAATCATTGCTAATAATCAAAACTACCAATCATAATAAAACTTACAATTATGACGTTGCGGTACACTCTCTTAAAAGAATATATGTTATTAACAGATTAATAACTTGAAATAAAATAACTTAATTACACTTTTCTTGTTAAATACTCACCAGTTGAAAATATCCATAAATTAGGAGAAATACCCAATAACGGTTCTTCAAAACTCAAATCTTTAACAGCATTGTCATCAATAACAACAGTATAATTTTTTCCAGGATTATTAAACGTACTATTTAACGCACTTAATGTAAGTGTTTTTTTATCTTGTGATAATAGTGCAAATGGAGTATTTGCAGAATAACTTTGTTTTAATATTAATTGTCCCGTGCCTATATCATATTGATATATTGATATATTACCCACTGATGTTACTACTGGCTTATAATAAGTAATGCTAAATAACGTTGTTCCTAAATTTATTGTTTCACCGATTTCTGGCAATGTTGTGTTAACATTTAAATTATTATACCCTTTATCAAATGGCATTGCTAATCTTTGAATATTAGTAGTCATCATGGACCAACCCGAATTATTATCTTCTATTAAGGATTTTGAATTGGTTTCATTGACTTCGTTATAACCACCATCAGAAAACATCCAGAAAGTGTTATTCGGGAAAGTACCCTGTGGAACGATAAGATTACCAACTATTCTAGGGCAATCCCATTCCCTAAAAAGATTTCCTTTACTATAATAAATAATACCGGTTGACGTTATTGGTAAAGTATCCTTAAGTCTAACGCTAGCAACGTAACCACCATTATATAATGAATAAATACGATCAACCGAATAAGCATTAGTATCAATCTCCAATTTGGTTGGTTCTTTTGTACTTCCATTTGATAAAAATCCAATTTTAACATAATTAATAACATCGGCATTAGGTTGTATGCTAATTATACACATTAATCCAGGTGAATCATACATATTATCACATAATTCTATATTCATATCAATAGCCAGTGCAACTCTTGAATAAATCAATGATGGTTGTGTTATTTCTCCCGTATATGGTCTTATAAATATTACATTAACTATCCATGATGGAACCACTAATAATTCCGGTGGTATCTTTGGTTGTGATTCTGTTACATTTGGATTTTTTCCCACTGTAATAAATCCATATCCTCCATCCAAAGTTGGAAATATTTCGAATTTATGTCCTTCCGGTATATTGGTCATCTTCGTGTTTCCCTTAACATTTACATTTCCATCTTTATCTCTATTAAAATATTAAAATAATTATGAGATTATATTATAAGCGTAAGATATGCTTAAAAAAAAAAAAAAAATACACACGGAGAAGTAAGGTTCGTCCATTGTAGAGTGTCCTTTTTGATACGATTAACCCACATAAATCCATTTTGCGGATTAGTATTTACTACCGCTTTACCTAATTCCGATATATCCGTTTGTGTTATTCCTACAAAGGACAATATCAATTGACTATAAAAAATATTATAATAATTAAATTAGCAATATGTTTGATATATTCATTCTTCAAACAAAATTTTTTTTTTTACCTGTGAACTTGACCTTTCCAATCAACGATTAAACCATTTTCTTGATATAATTCACCATCTGTCTTTTGTAAGTAACTGACCAAAAAGAATCCTTCGTTTAATCCATTATCAAGATCCTTGTTAAGTGGGAATATTCTAATTAAATCTTTTCCTCCATAAATACAAAAATTATAATCAGGAATTTCAAAGGTGAAATTGATATAATTTACTGTAACATTATCATAAACTAATCTCAGATATAAAATTGGATCATAACACGAGTTATTATTGGGTCTATTTCTTGATAATCTCAAAATTATTGGCCCATCAGGATAACTCATTGCACTATGTACGTGTAAGTCCGGATAATCATTATGATGCATTATTAGATAATTATCCATTGATGGTATCGATGGTGATGTTGGTGATGAATTCGTTGGATTTGGATTCGGGGCTGGAGCTGAAGGATCTGAAGCTGGTGGAGGTGGAGGTGGAGGTGGAGCTGGAGCTGAAGGATCTGAAGCTGGTGGATGTGGAGCTGGAGCCGATGGATCTGAAGCTGGTGGAGCTGGAGCTGGTGATTCTGAATCCGGTGGTGCTGGATTTTGTTGATCAGGAGTTTTCGTCTTAGCACCATTATTTGGATCATTCGGATTATCCTTTGGTTTACTTAGACCATCATCGTTATTTGGATCATCTGGAACCTTTGAATTCTTTGGATGCTTAGGGTTATTATGATTCTTTGGATGTTTTTGATTCTTGGGATTTTTATGCGTCTTTGGATGTTTTTGATTATCATTATTTTTCGTATTATCAGCATTATTATTCTTTTCTTTTACATTTCCTTTTCCATCTTCATGATTTTGATGTATTGGTTGTTTATGATTTATAGTTATAGTAACGGCTCTAGGTTTTATCGAATGTAATATAGGAGATAAAGGATTTTCAAATATTGAAGAGGGATTATTTGAAACAATTTTACTATTAATTGAATTAGCTATTGATATTGTAAATAAAAAATTTAGTAAAATTAAAAATATTAGAAAACGCAATTTTTTTATTGACGATGATGCTATTTTATTAAATGGCAACATCGATAATATCATTTGCTAATTCGTTTTAATAATTACAAAGGTTGTAGTAATATAAAAATATATATATATTTATATTATAAATAATAATAAATTAATAACGAAAAAGTATGAGAGAACAAAATAATTAATTACTTTTTTATTTTTTGTTTCAAAAAAAAAAAAAAAAATTAAAAAATTTAAAAATAATATAGGATAATCCTTTTTTTTAAAAAAAAATTATTCAATAAAAATAGAAATAAATAAATGGCAATCTTATGACGTAAATAAAAAAAAAGGGACATTGAAACATTGAAAGGTTCCTAACATAGAACAGTTTTAGGAGAAAAAAAAAAAAATCAAAAACATGGGAGGTTAAAAAAAAAAAAATTTTTTTTTTGTTTGTTTTTATTTTTATATATTCAAAACTTAGTCAATCAATTCCCAACATTCTTTGCATATTTTATGTCGTGCTACAAACCTTATTTGAATATTTTGTAATTCACGAGTTTTTTGAAATTGGTCGTACATTTTGTTTAAGTATAACCTTTTTAGGTAAAAATTTGGGAAATTCGATTTTTCTTTTTTTTGATTTTTTCATTTATATATTGTTGCACGTAGGAGTTTCAAATTTATTGTTTACGTGATACTAGGAGTATTAAAAAAACTATCCTAATATTACGGAACATATTTTTTTTATGCTTATTATCTATTTATGGAAATCAGGTAATTAAAAACTAATTATAAGGCAATAACCCCCAATTAACAGGAATTTTTTTTAAAAAAAATTTTTTGATCAGTAATTTAAAAGGAAATAAAAAGAAGGGTTAACAGGTAAAGATTTACGATGACGTATTTTGGCGTAATGAGTTTTGCCGCAGTAAAATTCTTTTTTAATACAAAGATCAGCAAACTTTTATTAAAAAAAAGCAAGTTACAAAAAATGCATTATTTTAATTAAAAAATATCCGTTTTAGGTAAAATAATGAATTAATACAATTTTTTTCGAGAACATTTTAATCAATGATCTTATTTTTAACAATATCATATAAAAATAATTGGTATATTGTTAATAATTATGAAACAGAAGGTTACTCGAAGTTAATTATGTAATAAAAATCACAATTTTAAGATCGAAATAATTGTAATACATATCAATGTTTCAAGTTTTACGATCTTAAGTCGTACGCATAATTTCATCATTATTTCACTTAATTTGTTACACACAAATTTGTATGAAACCATAAAATTATTTTTCTTTATTGAAAAAATTTAGTAAGAGAAATACCCAAATCTTTCAAATCTTTGATATCAAATATTTCTTATAGCTTTAATATTAATTTTTTTATATTTTGCATGAACTGTACGACCAATTGGATCGTACGGGTTGTATTAGGCGGTATATATCATAATTTTAAGAATAAACAATGTAAAAAATATCTGCATTTGTCAGCAAAATCTAGACTTTTCCAGAAATCGTTGAACGGGAACCCGTTCAAATTGCTGACAATCATTACCTAAATGAATAAACAACACGTGAATTTAACGCTATAATTAAATATTTAAATAAATTCGACAAATAAAATATAAATTTAACGATAATATTTCACATTGTAGCATTGTAGTATTATTCAATGTATTGTTACACAAAAATGTTTTAACCGTTTATTAATACGTAATAGTAAATTATAATATTTCATATTTCAAAAACGGTTGTTAGTTTACTTAGTTATTCAATAATGGTAATCTGTTTTCAAATTCGCAAAAAGTTTTTTCTTTGTTTATTATATTTTATTTGAAAAAGAAAAATCGAACTTCTTGTAAACATGGTGTTGACCTTTATGCAAGCAGTTAAAATTATAACGAAATTAAATAATATCTTCATAACTTTGACTCGAATTACAATACGGAGAACAATTATTACAAAATGCGTGATCATCGAGTCAGGCGCCAGCTTAGCATTATATGCAGCCCAATTATAATTCAAAAAAAAAGAATGCATAATTTAAATTATGAATTCTTTTCAAAGTTTATTATGATCGAGAATGTCTAAAATAATTTAAAAAAGATTTACTATATCATAATTCATGGAAAAATTTTTATTTAAAAAAAATAAACCCATTTCAGAAATAATTAAATTTATGGCACTCATATTTATCGCACGCGCCCTATAGGATTATTTAACCAATATTTTCATCAATAGCTAATCATCATACAATATTAAATCAATCATCAAAAGTTTTATTGCGTACATGATAAATATTACAGTTAATTCCAGGTGTCCACAATTATCAAATCAACTTAATTACTAGTATTCTAATTCTGGTAATAAGAATATAAAAAAATTTTTTCATGATCTGCGTTATATTGGTAACGCCACGAAGTGATCGTTAACCACTATGTAAATACCCTCATGCAATATCTAATTAAATGAGTTGAAATACTTCATAATCCTCTATTAAAAATTCATCTTCGGTATCCCTTATCTTCTTTTCATAAAAATGCTGCTTACAAAAAATTTTACTATAATTTACCAACTTGTCTGTTGAGCATATTGTGAGATCATATCCAAATTGTGGTCCACATATAGTGCTATAATCTATTGCATAATTTGGATTTTTTACACTGCTAATAACTGCATCTCTATTTTTAAAAGAGAAGATAAAACTATCTTCAGTTTCACCCCAAACACGTGAAGATTCCCATATTAAAGGATTGTATCCACCAATAATTTCTTCTGTTCCTCTTACTTTGATGAATGTAACAGTATAAGGTTTGCCATCACAAAAATCATGAAACTTTTTAGGAGTAAATCCATTTCGACTTCCTCTTAATAATAATTTAAATTCGTATGGAAAATATAATTCCCTAAAATGTGAAAATTCATAATTAACATCCACTTCATCAATCCATCTTGAAACTGTTGAAATAATATTTAAATTAACGATTTTCGAATCGATATCAAATTTAATATTTTTTCTAGGAAGTAAAATATTTTCAATTGGATTGCTATCAGGATCCATATAAGAATCTATTAAATTTTCATAAAGTTGTTGGTCCAAGAGTTTTCGATACGGTCGAATTTTCTGTGTTATTATTCCAGATGTTAAACTAAAAAATCTAATTAAAGGTAAACATTGTTGTAAAGTATTTTTCATAGTTTTGAAATCATCATCTGACCAAGTTCTAGGATCTGAAATGAGAGTTGGATTTTGTGCAAGACCCCATTTTATTACATATTCCCATACTTCAATTTCTTTCATTTGTAAATCATCTCTTTTAATAAGCGAAATTAAAGATGTTTCAGAAAGTAAAGTGAAATCGAATGATTCAAATATTCTTTCAGGATACTGAGCCATTAAATTTGTACAATATTCTTGAAGTACTAATAAATTATTAGATTGTGAAATAATTTGTTGAGTTAATCCGAAATTTTGTTCTATCCATTCAGATTTATTTTCAATTAAATATTTTTGTAAATGATCGATTAGTTCTTGAAGACTAAGTTCATCTGCCGCAGCTAAAACTTTAAGAAAGTCTGAAGTGTCATTTTCATCTAATGAAAGAATACCACCATAAATATATCTATATTAAAAAAAAAAGTTAATAATTAAATATTAACTTAATATGTTATCATGGTGTTATTTCAAATAATTATCTTACTCTAAAATAATTTGAAAAATTTCCGGTGATATATTTGGAAATCTGATATGAACTAAATCATTAGTATTATTGTTCCTGTTATTATTGGAAGCTAAAATTCGTCGTAAATATGGAGAGCGGTAACATAAAATATTCATGTGAGCACGAAATATTTTTACGTTAGGATCTTCACCAACTTCAATTGTAATATCATAATATTCATCATCCTTTAATAACACAATAAAATTTTGACTTAATTTTGAAAAAAATTTGGTAGGCATTTCGTTAAAAAGAAGAAATCCTTTAAGTTAGAGGAAGACAATATTTATAGTTTTATTGTACTAATTACGCCAATCTGCACAGCCTGCGGCTAAGCGGCTTGTTTACAGTATATTTGGAATTACAGTATTAAGAATATTTGTTCAAAATAATTGTTTTCTACTGAATTTATATAAGATGTTATGATGTTTGAAGGTTAAAATACTCTACTGAACAATTTGAATAATTTGGCTGAACAAAAACCGCGATTTTGCTAACCGTTTTTTCAAATAGTTAAAATGCTAACCGAGCCAATTATCTGTCGCCTGGATTTGAGATCGACAATCAAATTAACGTTAACTGAATCATCATAATGCAGGCTGAATTATTGTTCAAATCACGAGATAATTGACGTCATGTTTTATTCAGCGAGAATAAGAAAAAAAAAATGAAGAAAGATTAAAGAATGAATAAAATTTATATTCCATATTATTAGTATAATCCAAATATTACTTTTAATAAAGCAAAGTTAATAAATAAGAATCAGCTTCACCTTATTTTTTTTTATTATTACATCTTTAATAAATTTTTAAAACAAAGGAATTAAAAATAATTTTTAAATATTATAAAATCCATTTAAAGAGTTATATCTACTATGAATTTCAACTTTAATTTAAAATGTAACAGGATAAAACTTATCACTATAAAATCTCTTATGAATGAATGAAATTTGTTTTCGCCTTTAATAAATAAAAACAAATGCGAGTAATGATTTTTAAGGGAAGCTCAGATTTGGTTTAATAAATGTACAGTATATTTATCTAGTAAGAAATTGATTACATTTATTTTCTTATGATTTGAAATACTTCATAATCTTCTATTGAAAAAGCTTCTCTAGTATCTCTTATGCTTCTTTCATAAGACATTTTATTACAATAAGTTGTATCAAAAGCTGCAGCAGGGTTATTGATGTTATATATGGTAAGATCGCATCCAAATCTTGGACCACATACACCGCTATAATCTAACGCACGACTTGCATCTTTTACATTACTTAAAATCGCATCTTTAATATTCTTATTTTTAAAAGAAAAAATAAAACTATCATTAGCTTTACACCATTTGCCGGTAGTTTCCCATTTCAAAGGATTATATCCACCAAGAATTTCTTCATTTCCTTTTACTTTAATAAATGTAACTGTATTAGCTTTGCCATCACATAATTCATGAAATTTGTTAGGAGTAAATCCATCTCGACTTCCTCTTAATAATAATTTAAATTTATATGGTAAATATAATTCCTCATAATTATCATTGCTAATAACCACTTTATCAACCCATTTTGAAACAGTTGAAATAATATTAGAATTAACAATTTTTGAATCAATAATTTGGGAATCATCAATTTTAATTTCATTATTCTTAATTTTTCTTGGACTTAAAACGTTGTATTTTGACGCACTACCAGGTTCCAAATAAGAATTTAATAATTCTTCATATAGTTGTTCATCTAGGAGTTTACGATATGGACGAACTTTTTGCGAGAATTCTAGAGAAGATAAACTAAAAAATCTAATTAAAGGCAAACAGTGTTGTAAGATATTTTTCATCGTTTTAAAATCATCAACTGACCAAGTTTTAGGATCTGGAATAAGATTTGGATTTTGTGCAAGACCCCATTTTAATACATGTTCCCATACTTCAATTTCTTTCATTTGTAAATCATCTCTTTTAATAAGTGAAATTAAAGATTTTTCAGAAAGTGAAGTGAAATCAAAAGAATTGAATATTTTTTCGGGTGATTGAGCCATAAAATTTGTACAAAATTCTTGAAGTTCTAATAAATTATTAGATTGTGAACTAATTTGTTGAGTAAACCCAAAATGTTGTTCTATCCAATCTGAATTATTTTCAATTAAATATTTTTGTAAATAATCAACTAGTTCTTGAAGGTGAAGATTATCTGCAGCGGCCAAAACTTTAAGAGAATCTGAAATGTCATGCGTATTCAATGAAAGAATACCACCATAAATATACCTACAGTATAGTATAACAAAAATTTCATGAACGTAAGAGACAATTTTTATTATCCGGTAATATAGTGTATATATATTAAATTTAATTAGTAGTAATTACTTACTCTAAAATAATTTGAAATATTTCTGGTGAAATTTTTGGTAATTTTACGTGAGCTAATATATTATCATTGTTCTTTTTGTTGGAAGCTAAAATTCGTCGTAAATATGGAGAACGGTAACACAAAATATTCATGTGAGCACGAAATATTTTTACGTTAGGATCTTCACCAACTTCAATTGTAATATCATAATATTCATCATCTTTCAATAATTCAATGTAATTTTGACTTAATTTTGAAAAAAATTGGACAGACATTTTGTTAAAAAGAATGAAGTCCCAAGTTGGAAAAGACAATATTTATAATTGTGACTATCGGTGTACTACTATAGGGGTAATCTTACCACACTACCCTGTCACAATATAAATAGTACTTTAAACGTGGTAGTACAGTTGACATATAATGCGGTGACAAATAGAGATCAGGCTAGTAAAAAAAAAACGTCCCTCATAAACATAATAAAATGCAAAAAGATGGACGTTTCACTGCAGGGTCTAGCTAATTCTGTGGTGACTGTTTGAATTTTTTGAGGGAAAGGGAGAAATAGAGTAGTTTTTATTGTTGTATTTTCGTTGTTGTTTTTTTTTTGTTTTGAGAAGTGTGAAATGCGTAAGGGAAATGGGTAGTTAGTAATAAAGTATCTATGGGTGGGAGTTTGATGGGGTTTAACATTGGCGCTAACGCTTGGTTAAAAAATTGTTAAATCAGGCATATAAATAGTTAGTGTTAAATTTCTGTTTTCTTTTGATGTTGCGAGTAGTTGTAGTGTTCTTGTTTGTATGTTTTGGTTTTGGTTTTGTTTTTAGTAGATAGATACTTTATTAGAAGATGCACGTCGTCTAGAACATGATGAGTAGTTTCTGCGATCGTCATGTTATTAATAAAGTTTATGTTAGGAAAAAAAAAATAATAAAAAAACGCAAACATGTCAGCACGTGTCCATGTGACAAAATCATCACAGGGTAGTGTGGTAAGATTCTTCCTACTATAGTTGTACTATTATTGTACTACCCATGTTTATTACGCCAATCTGCGCAGTCTGCGGCTAAGCGGTGAATTTATATAATTTGAATAATTTGGCAGAACAAAATTTCATCATTTATTGAACGTTTTGTAGATTTATTATTTATTTCAACCAGTAAACTTTTAACCGAACCAGTTATCGGTTCATTAGTAAATTTTGATCACCTGGAAAAAATTGAGATCGATGAATATATAATGTTGGTTGTGTTGTATCAGTTCTTTACGCTTAAAAATATTAAGCAATTTATATGGTTAGGTAGCAGCAGAAGGTTTATTAGTGTATAATTAAACAATGTATTAAACAACGTATCAAAATTATCTGATCAGACGTGTTGTATAGCGCTGTACGTCGGCATATACCTCCAAACACGAATAAAGGATTTCACTTGATAAAATTATCACTTTATAACTTTAAAATAAAACTTTATTTATTTCCCTAACATTACTACAAGAAAATTGACCTATATTTATAATAAATTATACATATACTGATAAATTCAACATGTTTAATATATCTATTATGACTAACATGTTCAATATGTTGATCATGTCCAACATGTTAATTAAGTTCGACATGTTAATACTATGTTAATCATGTTAAACATTTGCAACTTCAGAGTGGCACATGATGATCACATGACAGTTGAAAAACACGAGTTAATTTATTTATCTTAGACGTTTTATTATCGCTGTTTTCAATTTGGTGCGATCATAGCGTAACACCACTAAAAATAATCAATTTTTAAAAATTTGTGAATACCCGTGATTTTTTTAAATAATCATCTAGAAAAGGGTTGATTACCTATGGAAATCATGGAAAATTCCCAATTATTTGAGTAGTTTACTTATAAAAAACTGTTATTGTTACACAAAGTTAAAAAACTTGCGTATAAGTAAACTACTTGAAAAATTAAGATTTTTCTATAATTTCCACTGGTATTCACAGGTTATCAACTATTTTCTAAATGATTTTTTAGAAAAATCATGGGTATTCACAAAATTTTGATAATCATATTTTTATAGGAGTGCTAGCTGTGATCGCACTAAATTGAAAACAGCAATAATTTAATGAGCATAAGTGAAAAAAGCGAGATTAAAAAGTGAATAAATTTTATATTTCATACATTTCATACACTCATATTATTAGCACCATTATTCAAAATAGTATAAATCTTTTTCCTTATAAATATTTTTATTTCTTTATTTGATTATTACATCTTTAATAAATTTTTAAATAAAGAAATTAAAAATAATTTTAAACTGTTATAAAACTCATTAAAAAATTAAGATATCTATCATGAATTTCATTTAATTTAAAATATAACAGCATTAAACTTATCATAATATCTTTATAATGAAATTTGTTTTCTCCTCAAATAAATAGTAAGAACAAACGGTTTTTTAAGTTAAGTATAGGATTATCATCTATTTATCTAACATTACATTTATTTCCTCATAATTTGAAACACTTCATAATCTTCTATTGAAAAATTACATTTAGTACCTCTTATTCTTTTTTCATAATTAATCCTTTGGCAGTAAGTCGAATCAAAAGGTGTAGATTCATCAGATCTAAGTTTACCATAAGAATTTATGTTAAGATCATGACCAAATTGTGGACCACAGCCACGACTATAATCTAATGCATTATTAGCATCTATTACATTACTTAAAATTGCATTTTTAGTATTCTTATTTTTAAAAGAAAAAATAAAACTATCTTTAGAATAACACCATTCGTCAGTAGTTTCCCATTTCAAAGGATTATATCCACCAAGAATCTCTTCGTTTCCCTCTACTTTAATGAACGTAACAGTTTTGGGTTTACCATCGCATATTTCATGAAATTTTTTAGGAGTAAATCCATCTCGACTTCCTCTTAATAATAATTCAAATTTATATGGTAAATATAATTCCCTATTATTATCGTCATTAATAACCACTTTATCAACCCATTTTGAAACAGTTGAAATAATATTAGAATCAACAATTTTTGAATCAATAATTTGGGAATCATCAACTTTAATTACATTATTTTTAATTTTTCTTGGACGTAAAACGTTGTATTTTGATACACTACCAGGTTCCAAATAAGAATTTAATAATTCTTCATATAGTTGTTGATCTAAGAGTTTTTGATATGAACGAACTTTTTGCGAAAATTCTAAAGAAGATAAACTAAAAAATCTAATTAAAGGCAAACAGCGTTGCAAGATATTTTTCATCGTTTTGAAATCATCATCTGACCAAGTTTTAGGATCTGGAATAAGATTTGGATTTTGTGCAAGACCCCATTTTAATACATGTTCCCATACTTCAATTTCGTTCATTTGTAAATCATCTCTTTTAATAAGTGAAATTAAAGATTTTTCAGAAAGTGAAGTGAAATCAAAAGAATTGAATATTTTTTCGGGTGATTGAGCCATGAAATTTGTACAAAATTCTTGAAGTTCTAATAAATTATTAGATAGTGAACTAATTTGTTGTGTAAACCCAAAATGTTGTTCTATCCAATCTGAATTATTTTCAATTAAATATTTTTGTAAATAACCAATTAGTTCTTGAAGATGAAGATTATCTGCAGCGACCAAAACTTTAAGAGAATCTGAAATGTCATGTGTATTCAATGAAAGAATACCTCCATAAATATACCTACAGTATATAACAAAAATTTCATGAACGTGAGAAACAATTTTTAATATCTGGTAATATAGTGTATATATATTAAATTTAATTAGTGGTAATTACTTACTCTAAAATAGTTTGAAATATTTCTGGTGAAATTTTTGGTAATTTTATGTGAGCTAATATATTATCATTGTTCTTTTTGTTGGAAGCTAAAATTCGTCGTAAATATGGAGAACGGTAACACAAAATATTCATGTGAGCACGAAATATTTTTACGTTAGGATCTTCACCAACTTCAATTGTAATATCATAATATTCATCATCCTTTAATAACTCAATAAAATTTTGACTTAATTTTGAAAAAAATTGAGTAGGCATTTCGTTAAAAAGAATAGTCTTAAATTGGAGGAAGACTATTTATATTTGTTTCATATCCGACCAAATTAGATATTTGTGTACAACGTTAAACTCGTTACGCCAATCTGCATAATCTGCGACTTGTTTTCTCAAAAATTTGGCTGAACGAAAATTTACTTTATTCAAGAAAGTCTATTTTAATTAACCAAATTATCGGTTCTTTCGATCTCTTGGAAAAAAATTGATTCAAGGTCGACAAATTAACATTAGCTGAAATCACTATCGTGCAGGCTGAAATTATTATTCAGATCACGAGATAATTGATGTCGTGTTTTATTTAGTGAACATAAGAAAAGAAGAAGCGAGAGTAAAAAATGAATAAAATTTATATTCCATATTTACAGATGGTGCCCAAAATTATCCGGCCACTTTTCAAATTTGAAAAACTTATATATGTTAAATATGATGAAAATAAAAATTTAAGTTTAACATATTTATTATGCCTTCCTTTATTGAATTTTACAAAAATTTAATAATTGATTCTATTTCCATTTGCGGAAATAACTGCATCAACCCTCCGAGGCATACTTTTGATCAGTTTTCTATAATATTCAGGAGGAATGTCATTCCACGCATCTGTAACATACTCCATAAGCACACTAATGCTAGATGGTGGTGGTGAACGACGTCAAATCATCATCTTCATTTCAGCCCAAATATTTTCTATAGGATTAATATCTGGTGACTGAGCTGGCCAGTCAAGAGTCACAATCCCAGCATTTTCACGTGCGGCCGTTGCAACTCTTGAACGGTGTGGCGCAGCATTATCCTCCTGAAAGATTCCATTACCCTGTGGAAAATGTGTGTGCAAGGTAGGTACAACAAAATCATTAATAACTTGAGCATGCGTTTGGCCAGTAACTGAACCATTTAATGGAACAATTGGCCCAAGGCCGCTCCAGGAAAAACACCCCCAAAACATTTTGCTAGGACTGTGTTTCACAGTAACTGAAATACAATCAGGATTTAACTCCTCCCCAGGTTCATGCCATACCATCCCCTGCCGACCCTGTTGAAATTGAGTAAAGGTGCTTTCATCTGAAAATAGGACTCTTTTCCATTTTCTTTCCGTCCAATTTTCATGTTCATAAGCCCACTCAAGCCGAGCCTGACAATGTGCTTCTGTTATTGCAGGTTTACGACGAGGAACACAGGCTGTAAGTCCAACTTTCTTAAGGTTTCGGCGTATAGTATTATGAGAAATAGGTTGCTTTGTTTGGGCTGTCCAAGTGGTCGCAATTTTTTTTGAACAAAGTCGACGATTTTCATTGTTTTCTTTAATGAAGGACTTAAGTTTTTGTTGAGCTGGTGAGTTAAGAAGTGGTGGACGCCCAGTTTGTTTTTTGGTGTTAAAGAGTGAGTTTCACGAAGGCGTTTAAGTATGTCATTAACTGTTGTTTTCCCACACCCCAGTTGTTTGGCAATTGTGCGACTTGAATGTCACAATTGTGACCGTAAACAATTGCGCCACGAGTTTTTGGGGTAAGTGGTTTCATTTTTCCGGAAAGTTCCAGAAGAAATGTGGCGCAGAGGATTGTTCATTGTGATTATAAATACAAAATTATTGTTTGTTTACATCATAATAACACGTGATTATCAGCATAATTTTGGCAAAATAAAGTGGCCGGATAATTTTGGGCACCATCTGTATTAGTAGAAAAAATGTATTTGTAACAGCCTGTTACATATCTTATTTGTAACATCCTTTTTTTATTTTTTTTTAATAATAAATTTAATATGTGTTTCACAAATAAAATTTTTATATGCAAATTTAATTTGGAAAACTTTTACTTAATGTATTTAAGACAGTTTTATAGACAAAATTTTAAGTTATAAGCAGTTTCTTGAAATTTTTTAAAAAATTCTTTTGTCTTAGTTACACGACTGATCTTTTGTTTTTGTTTACATTACGCCTGATCTTGGATAAAATTGGGTTGTTACAAATAAGACGCGTAACAGGCTGTTACAATTAGATTTATCCTTATTAGTATATGGTCCAAAATATTATTTAATTTATTAATAAAGCAAAATTAATAAATATGAATCTTTTTTCTTTAATTAATCTTATTTTGTTTTTTTTTAAATGCAATAGCATTACACTTATCTGTTATCATAAGATCTCATGAATTACTAAATTTATTTTCGCCTTTAATAAATAAAAACAAACGAGTAATGATTGTCAAAAGAAGTCCAGATTTGGAAAATTTATCTATTTACCTAATAAAGAATTGATAGAATTTATCACTCGATGATTTGAAATACTTCATAATCTTCTATTGAAAAATTATCTTCGGTATCTCTTATATTTCTTTCATAAAAATTATTTCTGCAGCAAGTTACACAAAAATCTGTAAACTCATCTGAATTTGAAGTAATTTTATAGGAATTTATGATAAGATCTTTGCCAAATTGTGGACCCCACACTTCGCCACAAAAAATTGCACCTTTCGCATTTATTACATTGCTTAAAATTGCATCTTTAATATTCTTATTTTTAAAAGAATAAATAAAACTATCATTAGTTTTACACCATTTGCCAGTAGTTTCCCATTTCAAGGGATTATATCCACCAAGAATTTCTTCATTTCCTTTTACTTTAATAAATGTAACTGTATTAGCTTTGCCATCACACAATTCATGAAATTTTTTAGGAGTAAATCCATCTCGACTTCCTCTTAATAATAATTCAAATTTATATGGTAAATATAATTCCTCATAATTGTCATCATTAATAACCACTTTATCAACCCATTTTGAAACAGTTGAAATAATATTAGAATCGACAATTTTTGAATCAATAATTTGAGTTTTGAATTCATTATTCTTAATTTTTCTTGGACGTAAAACGTTGTATTTTGGCACGCTACCAGGTTCCAAATAACAATTCAATAATTCTTCATATAGTTGTTGATCTAAGAGTTTTCGATATGGACGAACTTTTTGCGAGAATTCTAGAGAAGATAAACTAAAAAATCTAATTAAAGGCAAACAGTGTTGTAAGATATTTTTCATCGTTTTGAAATCATCATCTGACCAAGTTTTAGGATCTGGAATAAGATTTAGATTTTGTGCAAGACCCCATTTCAATACATGTTCCCATACTTCAATTTCGTTCATTTGTAAATCATCTCTTTTAATAAGTGAAATTAAAGATTTTTCAGAAAGTGAAGTGAAATCAAAAGAATTGAATATTTTTTCGGGTGATTGAGCCATAAAATTTGTACAAAATTCTTGAAGTTCTAATAAATTATTAGATTGTGAACTAATTTGTTGAGTAAACCCAAAATGTTGTTCTATCCAATCTGAATTATTTTCAATTAAATATTTTTGCAAATAATCAACTAGTTCTTGAAGATGAAGATTATCGGCAGCGGCCAAAACTTTAAGAGAATCTGAAATGTCATGTGTATTCGATGAAAGAACACCACCATAAATATACCTACAGTATAAAAAAATTTCATGAACGTAAACAATTTTTATTACCAGGTTATATGGTGTATATTTATCAAATTTAATTAGTAATTACTTACTCTAAAATAGTTTGAAATATTTCTGGTGAAATTTTTGGTAATTTTATGTGAGCTAATATATTATCATTGTTCTTTTTGTTGGAAGCTAAAATTCGTCGTAAATATGAAGAACGGTAACACAAAATATTCATGTGAGCACGAAATATTTTTACGTTAGGATCTTCACCAACTTCAATTGTAATATCATAATATTCATCATCTTTTAATAATTCAATGTAATTTTGACTTAATTTTGAAAAAAATTGGGCAGACATTTTGTTAAGAAGAATAAAGTCCTAAGTTGGGGAAAGACAATATTTATATTTGTTTCATATTTATTAATGTCTGTACAACGTTAAACTCGTTAATTTGTTACGCCAATCTGCACAATCTGCGGCTTGTAAATTATTTTTATAGATTAGTTTTTGAATCAACCTAACCATAATTCCTTTCCATTTTTGATCTAAATTTCTGTAATGAAGTTTTTTTGAAAAATTCAAAAATTTTTCAAAATTTCTCTATTCATGAAAGTTGAAAAATTCAAAAAAAAAATTTCAAAATGAAAATGGAAATTACCTTCCATTTTTAATCTAAATCGTTTGAAAATTTCAGAAAAAAACTTCAAAAATGAAAATAGAAATCACCTTCCATTTTGATCTAAATTTTTTTTTCTATTGTAAATCAATATTGTTGGGTTTCATCAAAAAATTCAAAGCTTTTTTTTATTTAATAATACAGTTGCTAATAAAAGCAATTGATAGATAATTCTCATTTTAAAAACAATAAAAAATTTCAATTGAAAATATGATTATTCCTAAAAAAATTTTTATCTCATTTTAACTTAGTAGAAATTTAAAATGACTAAAAAAAAGGTCATGATAAAATAAGATAATTGACTAGTCTAAAAATGGAGACAATAAATTTTTGATCTGAGTTATATTATAAATAGGTATCCGGACTTTTCGCACCGTAACCTTATAAATAAACTTTTAAAGAAAGAAAATTTCTGTTAATATTTTATTTTCAAATAAAGAAAACTTTTGCAAAAGAACTTTTTTGATAAAAAAAATGTTAACTATTATGAGCGTTTTTTGTCTGATAGAAACTAAATAGGTCTGGCACAGCAGTATTTATTATAGGGCCATACCATGAGCAGAGCAACATCATGGCAATATCCAATTTTCGTTAAAGCAGATGAAGAATATGAAATAAGCAATATATATATATTTTAAGCGCTATTGAAGTGTAATCGATCTACACACTTATGCATGAAAATACAATCACGTGCAAAAAGCCCTCCTAAGAATTAACGGTCATTGATATTTAAATTTACTCAATTTATGCTTATATAAAATTCAGTTATATAATTTGAAGGTTCTAATGCTCGAATAATTTGAATAGTTTGGCAATTTTGCTTAACAGTAAAATTCGTGATTTTTAAATTTACTAAAGACGCTTATTATTAAGTCTAATGAATTTTTAATTAAATCAATTATCGGTTCTTTCGGCCAATTTCAAAAAAATTTGATTCGAGATTAAAATCACTACAGTACAGACTGAAATTTTATAAATCACGAAATAATTGACGTTAAATACTAGCAAACATATCTGATATGGAAAAAAAGAGAAAGAGGAAATAAAAAGTGTATTCCATATTATTAGCATAATCCAGAATATTATTAAAGTTATTAATAAAGCAAAATTAATAAATGTGAAATTTTTTCCTTAATTTTTTTGATTATTACATAATAAATTTTTTAAAACAAATAATTTAAAAATATTTTTAAACCCATTTTAAGGAATTATGTCGACCATGAATTTCCCTTTATTTTAAATATAACAGCATTAAACTTATCATAAAATCTCTTATGAATGAAATTTGTTTCACCTCTTATAAATAAAAACAAACGCGAATAATGATTATTATTACATTTAATTGAAATACTTCATAATTTTCTATTGAAAAATCTTCTTCAGTATCTCTTATACTTCTTTCATAACGCAATTTTTTACAATAAGTTCTATCAAAAGCTGCAGATGGGTTATTGCTTATACAGGTATATATATTAAGATCGCTTCCATATTTTGGACCATATACACTGCTATAATCTAACGCAGTTCTGCATCGATTACATTACTTAAAATTGCATTTTTAACATTGTTTTTCCCACTTGTCAGACATTTCTCATTCTAAAGGATTATATCCACCAAGAATTTCTTCATTTCCTTCTAAATTAATAAATGTAACTGTATTAGCTTTGCCATCACATAATTCATGAAATTTTTCAGGAGTAAATCCATCTCGACTTCCTCTTAATAATAATTTAAATTTATATGGTAAATATAATTTCTCATAATTATTATTGTTAATAACCACTTTATCAATCCATTTTGAAACCATTGTAACTATATTTAGATTAACAATTATTAAATCAACAATTCTTTCAATTTTAATATTTCTAGAGAGTGAATATTTTAATTGGATTAGGCTTAATTAATCAGAATAGACTAGTTTTTAGAATATTTAAGAATGATTAAGAATAATTTCAAAGTAAAAAGTAATTATAACTAGTCATTGATTATTAATAAAATTCTAAATAAAAAAGATTAAAATTTCTTAACTAATTAACTTTTTATATGCGAATTTTATTGTCCAATAAAAATTACTATGTAATTTCAGGGATTTCGTATATACTGCATATCAATATATTAGATCACGTTATTTGTATTTTCTCGAATCAAATCAAAAATTATAAAATCATTTGATCTTGATATGAGAAAGATTCTAATTTTTTATTACAATATTTTAATTATGCTAATTTTTCATTATTAAAAACATGATTTTATTGAGAAATGTAAATACACAAAACACACACACATATTTTCTTTACACGTAGGGACAAATTAATTGTATAATGAAATAAATCAATTTTAAATTAATCATTTATTTTCCGAAATTATTTTATTCAATGAGTAGAAAAAAGATAATTAGTTCATAGATTGTATCGACTGTTCAATTAAGCTAACTTAAAATGGATGTAATTGTTCATAATTCATCCCTATTCTATTTTTAATAAAAGTGAAGGCAAATTACTGATGATAATTGCTAAAGAACCTGTGAATAATCTATAAACACAAGAAAATATTATTTATATGTCAACAGTACAGTAAGCAGTTGATAAGAAAATCAAATTTATTGCCAATCTCTACAATCTGCGGTTTGTCTTACCAAGACCTTATAAAGTTTATTTCTAAGGTTCTAAATTTTCTTTTTGAATATTTTGAATAATTTAGGATGAACTAATAAAAATTTTGTAATTTTAGAGTTCACCTACTTATTCACTTTAGCTTGAGGTTCTAGTGAATTTAGCCAAACAAATTATCAGTTCGAGAAATTGTTGACTGATAAACCAAGGCCGAAATCTCATGTAAACCATGCAAAACTGAAATTATCATTAGTTTTAATGTCATTTATTTCTGGTGCGGAATTTGTTTAAACTTACAAAATACTCTCTCTCATTTATTTTCTATCAGAAAACGGTTGTCCTTGGACAACTTTTTCAGTTTCGGCTTCATATTCTACTTATACTAGTAATTGCAGTTACAGTTACTGTATATAGTTACCTGTAATTTGTACTGAAATTATTCTCTTTCAAAATATAAAATAAAAATAAATAAATGATTCGGGTGAAAAAAATTAGATTGACCAAGTATTAGGATTAGAACTAAATATTTCAATTTAATAATATTAAATAAAGGCCTGCATTTGACCTGGACCGAAATTCTTGTTTATTCAAATATTTAAAATTTTTTTCTGTTTAAAAATTAAATAAAACAACAAATTTTTACAATTCACTATTTAAAATATAATCATTTTTCATGATAATAATATTTAAAATAAATAATGTCAATAAAAAACTTATTTTCTTATTTACTTATTTGTTATTATTGAAAACTAATATGAATTATAAATCAAAATACAATAAAAATTATAGAAGATATTTCATTATGCTCAATTTTATTTCATTTTCCACATATGTAATCTTTTTTAGCATCATTTTCACCACATTTTTGGTTTTCTTTATTAATAAATAAAAGTCAAACTAAAAAGAAAATTTGCGTTCATTTATTCAATATTTATTTTATCCCAATTAATTAAATAAATAACTTAATTAAAAAGAGTATGGTAAGAATTTGCTAAAAAGAGAAAAGGAAAAATATTGTAATTAATTTTTCAAATTTTTTAATGAAAATCTTCTACTTTCTCATCAGACAATTAATGATTAAGTATTACGGCCTTGCCACAAGGGACTTCCTAAGAAGCGCACTATGCTCCTCCCATGAAAATTACGCATAGCACCATGCCGTACCACAACCAACTGGTCCTATCGCAGGACTGCAGCGAAAACTGGTACCCACGAGCTTACTAAAAATAAGCGTCTATGCTCCAACCCTTTCGCATAGTACTATACCACTCCAAAAAAAATCCCAACCAGCCCTACTGTGAGACTGCAGCAAAGCTGGTACTCACAGGCTTACAAAGTAAGCATGCTATGCTCCCACCCATGCATAGCATCATGCTGCTCCAACGTAAGTACCCAATAAACTTACCTTTGACCTACTCACCCACACATAGAATTTAAACCATTTCTAAGAAATACTGAAAAAAGAAGAGAAGACCCAGAAAAAAGCGGAATCCTAAAAAAGAGACCTAGAAAAAAAGAGAAGACAAAACTTGAGTAATACGTTTTACACATGTATTGTCCAAAAATAAATTATAAATTATAATTATAAATATCATGTGATTTCATTATACAAAGAAAGAAAAAAAGCAGAGTCCTAAAAAAGAGAAGACCGAAAAAGAGCTAGAAAAAAAAGAAAATCAAAGGTAAAAAAAGCAGAGTCCTAAAAAAAAGAAAAGACCAAGTTAACGAAATAAGTTAGTCGGGAGGCCTCACTTGTGCAATAAACTATACTGCTCCTAAGACAAATACGAAAAGCTTGAAAGAAAAAAATGAGCCTAAAAAAAAAGCAACCATAAAAAAAAGCAAAGCCCTAAAAGAAGACGAAACTTGAAGAAAGAAAAAAGTAAGACCGAAAAAAAAAGATGCTAAAAAAAATATATACTTTTTATATATTATTTTTTGTTATACAAACTTTTATAAATCGACTACTTTCAGATCTTCCCTTAATACTCTTAATACACGTGGAAACGCGAAAAACGCGAAAATAATCTATAAGTCTATTAAATAAATCAAATAAATCAATGATTACTGCGCCCGTCTTGATCACAATACTTATGAGTAAAAATTGAAAGCTGATGTCATTTTTCATTTGAAATCTGTCCTTGTGACTACATTTTGGATTTGTAATAAAGAAAATGAGTCATCATGATGTCAAAATCGTGATCTAGAAGAAATACACAGGAGTTGGCTGAGTTGGCTTTAAAAGTTGATTACAAACAGAATATCCACGACGGCTTGGTAATTTATCGAAAGAATAATTATATTTATAATATATCACAATTTTAATTAGTTAATTAGAACATGTATTTAAACGTATTTATTAATGATCTGTATCTGGTAATGATAAATGTATTTTTCATAGATCATTACGTAATAAACAAATTCAACCTCGCTACGAATTTTTGTTAATAATATAAAAACATAATTGTTTCATTGTTAATATATAAGTACTGTACATTATTGTTCATTAATATAATAAATATATTATTCACAATTTTTTGTTAATTAAATAAATACACCATTATCTATAAATACACTCTATACTCTGTTTTAATTTAATTAAATAAATTCACTTTTTTTTTTAAAAGGAATAACGAATATAGTGTTTTTTTTTGTTTATTTGTTTCCGATACCCAATAAGCTATTCGGGGAGTGGACTTTTGTCCTTAAAATGTATATTTCATTGGAGAAATATTTTCTGAAATGAGTCCAAAATCTATTTTTTTACCGTAAATCTTGCGTGTTTTGCGGAGAGGGTCTGACGGAGGCAAGATCAGTTTTTCTAATATATTCTTTTATTAGGAGAAACAGGTGGTAATTGATTAAGCTCGTTGTCAGTAGGGTTGAGGTTATTATCCATTTGTAATTTCGGTGGAAAAGTAAAAAAGAGCGGGAGTATTTATGTTAAAAATTTAAAACTAACCGAACAATTATTTATATTTGGGTATTTTAAATTTTTTCTTATCTTTTAGAAAATATCAAGAGTTACTGAATCAGTGTATCTATAATGTGAACATTGTAATCGAGCACATTGATGCATTTGGGACAACATCGAATATAATGAATAAATTATAATTAGAAAAAAATGATTACTAAATTACGTTTACATGTAATGCCCAGTTAAATTAGAAATTATGTACCGCAACATTGACCTGGGTAGTAAGTTAAATTTCGGCCGGAATTTAATAGGAAATTCGGTCAGAATTAATGAAATCCGAAGAATTGTATCTACCAAAAATTTCCCTAAAAGTATCATTACTATCACATCTTATATACTGTTAATGAGAATTTGGTTTTACCTTTAACAAATGTACCAAAAAAACGATTGATAATCGTTAAGCAAGTATAAGATTTTATTTATTCTAACTTGATATAAAAAATAAAATAAATCTTATTTGCGTATAAACAAACCTCGACAAACCATCTAGTTATTTGACAACAAATAATTATATTACTATTACACTTATCTCCTTATGATTTGAAATACTTCATAATCTTCTATTGAAAAATAATCTTCAGTATCTCTAATATTTCTTTCGTAACGCACTTTTTTACAATAAGTTACATTAAAAACTTTAGATACGTCATTTGATCTATTGTTTCTATTGGTACAGGTAAATATGTTAAGATCGCTTCCAAATTTTGGACCACATGTACTGCTATAATCTAACGCACGATTCGCATCTATCACATTACTTAAAGTTGCATTTTTAACATTCTTATCTTTAAAAGAAAAAATAAAACTATCTTCAGTTTTTCCCCAACTGTTAGTAGTTTCCCATTCTAAAGGATTATATCCACCAAGAATTTCTTCAGTTTCATTTACTTTAATAAATGTAACAGTATTAGGTATACCATCACATAATTCATGAAATTTTTTTGGAGTAAATCCATCCCGGCTTCCCTTTAATAATAGTTTAAATTTGTATGGTAAATATAATTCTCTTAAATGATTATATTTGCTATTATTGATAATAACTGTTTTATCAATCCATTTTGAAACCATTGAAACTATATCTAAATTAACAATTTTTGAATCAATAATTTTTTCAATTTTAATATTTCTAGGAGGTGAAATGTTATTGACTGGTTCACTATCAGGATTCATATGAGAATTTACTATATTTTCATAGAGTTGATTATTTAAAAGTTTTTTATAAGGACGAACTTTTTGTAAGAATTCTTTAGATGATAAACTAAAAAATCTAATTGAAGGTAAAATATGTTGTAGAGTAATTTTCATTTTTTTGAAATCATCATCTGACCAAATACTAGGATCTGGAATAAGATTTGGATTTTGTTTAAGACCCCATTTTAAGACATGTTCCCATACTTCAATTTCGTTCATTTGTAAATCATCTCTTTTAATAAGTGAAACTAAAGATGTTTCAGAAAGTGAAGTGAAATCAAAAGACTTGAATATTTTTTCAGGTGATAGGGTCATTAAATTTGTACAAAATTCTTGAAGTACTACTAAATTACTAGATTTCGAACTAATTTGTTGAGTAAATCCAAAATGTTGTTCCATCCACTCTGACTCATTTTCAATTAAATAATTTTGTAAATAATCAACTAGTTCTTGAAGATGAAGTTCATCTGCGGCGGCCAAAACCTTAATAAAGTCTGAAGCGTCGTTCACATTTAACGAAAGAATACCACCATAAATATACCTATATTACAAAAATATATATTAGAAATTGTATATTATCCGTTTTTAGAGTATATTGACATTTTATAACTTACTCTAAAATTATTTGAAATATTTCCGATGATATATCAGGTAATCTGATATGAACTAAATCATTAGTATTATTATTCCTGTTCCTGTTATTGGAAGCTAAAATTCGTCGTAAATATGGAGAACGGTAACACACAACATTCTTATGAGCACGAAATATTTTTACGTTAGGGTCTTCACCAACTTCAATAGTAATATCATAATATTCATCATCTTTTAATAATTCAATGTAATTTTGACTTAATTTCGTGTAAAATTCAATAGACATTTTTGTTAAAAGAAAAAAGTTTTAATTGTGGAAGGACAATATTTATATTTATTTCACATGCTATTGTTGTACAATGTTAAACTTGTTAATTCGTTACACCAATCTGCACAATTTGTGGCTTGTCTTACTGTACTAAGATCGCTATTCAAATTCGTTACGAGATATTATGGAATATAAAGTTTCTTCCTAAGGCTCTCGAATCATAATGTAAGCTATGTAAAATGAAGTTAGCTGTTTTTGTGCGACGATAGTTTGAGTGGATAATAAATTGGAGAATCAAAGATTATTTTCGTTACTATTTAGTTGTTATATCTTTTATTTCTGGTGACGATTTTGTTTAAACGTGTAGATTAGGCAACTATTTGTCCCGGGAAACCTTTTCTGTTTCGTTCCATAATCACAGCTATATAGTTGCCTACAGTTTGTACGTATTAAAATTCTTTTCTTCCAAGTTGTAATAATAAAAATGAATAGATGGTTCGAGTGAAAGAATTTAGGGTATTTCTGGCTAAGTATTAGGAATAGAATTAAAGATTTCAATTTATTTTTGAATAATAATACTAAATAGGGGTTTGCCATTTTTGAAACCGGGCCCGGACCGGAATTTTTGATCATTTAAAGATTTTAATATTCTAGTAATATATTTAAATTTTATTATTTTAATTTTTTATGGTGATTTAAAAATTGGAAAAAAAATTATTTCGTTTTATGATTTATATAATTAAAGTAACAAATTTAACAAATTTAACAGTAAAAATGATCACTTATCACAATAAACATTGTAACATTTAAAAAAATAGCAAAAACTATATTCTCATTTACTCATTTGTTATTATTGAAAACTAAAGTACCGTAACATTTACCTGGTAAGTTAAATTTCAGCCGGAATTTAATAGAAAGATTGGCCAGAATTAATGAAATCCAAGTTTACACTCTGAAGTTCCAGCCCGTTGTAGGCTTCTATATGACTAAAAAAAATTTGGATTGGTATCCCATATTTATTATGGTTAGAATTATTTGATTGTACTAATGAAATTTTAATAACTTTTAACAAAAAAAAAGGCTTAGTTGTATTACTAATAATTTTCATTCTCGGCCCATCTTCGCAGAATATTTTAGGTCGTAGACCAATCATTTTATTTTTTTTTAGTTCTTTGTGTTTAGACTTTAGACCAAAAATATTTTTTTTCTTAAATATTTTTTTTTCGGTCTTTTTAGAGCCAAATTTTTTTATATTATTTTCTTTTTGGTCTTTTTAAACCGATTTTTTTATTCAATTTATTATTTCTTTTAGACCTTTTTTTATTATTATTTTTTCGATCTTTTTAGACCAAATTTTTTTTTATATTATTATTTTCAGTCTTTTTAGACCGAATTATTTTTTTTTGTGTTTAGATCGAAAATACTTTTTTTTAATACCTTTTTTTTACCAGTTCTTACTTCTTACAGACTGAAATTTTGATTTGGATAATGCTTAAAAATAATTTCTTTTTATTTTTATTTTTTTCTTGTTTTATTGTTCATTTTTTATTGTAATTTTTTTTCTTTGATTATCTCCATCTTCTAACATAAGTTGCAGTATTATATAGATATAAAGGATAAGATGATTTTGAAAAAAAAAAATGTTTAATGATAATGAATGCGAAAAGATCAAATAAGGTTAGCATTTTATGATTTAAAAATAATAGCAGATGGCAGATAGTGATAGTATTGGCGATCACAATATGTCTAAAAGGGAATTAAAGTTAACATCTATGTTGATAATTTAAGTGTAGTGTCAACTTGGAATAATTTATTGACAAATAAAAAAGAAGATATGAAACATTTAAACGTATATATATGATATATATGAAAATAGATATAAAAAAAATATTATAATATGAATATATATTTATAATATAAAAGGAAACGAGGTTGCAGACAGATCAGCAAAGCTAAGTACATAAGTGTTATATTGGAATGGCTATCTGTATTACAAAGAAGAATACGTGAAAAAATGTTATTTACTGGAATTAATATAAATAGTGATGAAGTGAATAATGCACCTAGCTATAAAATTAAAAACTTATCAACGTTAGATAATTTAAATAAAAGTAAACCTCATTTATATAAAGAAATTTTATGTACAAGATTTAAATAGATCAAAGAAAACTGGAAACAAGTGCGGATAATATAATATATTTGATAGATGTATTAATAGAAAGGCACGTGTAAAAATATACAAATTACCTAATTAATATTATGTAATAACTAATTTTCTTAAACCAGAAATTTTATCATTGATTTATCCTGATTCAATGCAGCTCATTATAATTTATTATTAATCTATAGCTTATAAAAATTACAATTTCATATTATCAATGATATCAATGATATGGAAAACTTTCTTTTTTTTAAAAAAAAAACGTTAATAGTTATAACACATTAATATTGTCTGTATTTACTCATCGTAACAATGATATAAATTATGACTAATCGGTTTTAAACCGGTTTTATCATAACCGGTTCTACAATCGCGTTGTAAAAAGTGTTTATGCATTAATCACGTAAAATATTTAACTCGTACGATTCATTAAAAACATGACATAATGAGTCATTAATGAAGACTAATGACAAACAAAAAATTTTTCATTTATATACACATTTCTCTCACGCTTATTATTTTCTCTTTCACTTTTACAAAACGAAAAGTTATTAAACTAAAAATTATCGTAAAAAAAACCATGGGTGGACATCTTTCAAAGCCAATTGAAGATAAAAACACTACTGAAGGTATCTTTCAACAACATGACTTAATATATGTTACTTCATCAATGCAAGGTTGGCGAGAAACTATGGAAGATAAGCATACTGTTGAGTGTAATATTCCTGAATTTCCTGATTATAGTTTTTTTGGAGTTTATGATGGACATCAAGGAAAACATACTTCTGAATATCTCAGTAAAAACTTGCATCTTAATATTTTCAAAAAAATTCATGAAATTGGTGAAGAAAATATTGAAGAAGCTATAAAAGATGCTTTTATGCAAACAGATGATGATTGGAAAGATGAAAGTTCAAACTATTCTTTTAAGTGCAATGATGGTAGTACTGCAGTAGTAACTGTGATAACTCCAAACAAAATTGTCTATGTTGGAAATGCTGGAGACTCACGTGCTGTTATGAGCGTTGGCGGTTTAGCAATACCCTTATCTGAAGATCATAAACCCAATATTGCTAGAGAATCTCAAAGAATAATTCAAGCAGGAAGTTCCCCAGGAGAATATAATGTGTCCCGTGCTTTCGGTGACTTTAAAAGGTGTAAGAATAATCCTGATAAAGGACCAAAAGAACAAATTTTCATTGCTTACCCTGATGTGATGTCCCATAAAGTCGATACAGATACTGATTTCTTAGTCTTAGCATGTGATGGAATCTGGGATTGCATGTCATCTAAAGATGTCATCAATTTCATCAATAAGGATATTAAAATAAATAAAGATCTGAGTAAAGCTTGTGAAAATTTAATGAATAGGTGTTTAGAACTTGGTAGCACAGATAATATGACAGTAATCATTATAGGCTTTTTACATGGTTTGGATAAGGAAAAATGGATGGAAAGAATTGGTTCTAGATGTGTAGAAGAAAATTAAATATTAGACCAGTTAGGACAAAACAAATAACTAGGATTAACTATGCTGTATAATAAATAAAATTATAAATGAAACAAGTTAATATTTTTTTTGTATGTGATGCTTATCTTTCAAGTATTTTTTTTAAAAAAAAGATTTCTAAGATAAAAAGCTTTAATTCTTTTTTTTTAGCTAATGTTCATATGAATGTCGAAGATCTTGTCTTTGTATTTACCACCAATTTAGGATTGTTTTTATTAACATTTATTTATAAATTTCTTTAGAACATACTAAATATTTCGGGTAATCTATTGGATATTAGATGATAAAATTTTAGTATTTACCATAAATGACGTTTTATTTCACTAATCCAATATTTTTAAAAGAATTATATCTACCAAAAATTTCCCTAAAATGTATCATTAATTCATTATTATCGCATCTTACATGTACATACATACTGTTATTAATGAAAATATGATTTTATCCTTAAAAAACGTTAAGAAAGTATAGTAGTAGCATAGTATTTTATTTATTTCATTCAGATTTCAGACTTGATAAAATAATATAATTTGTATATAAATAAAACTCGTAAAACTACCTAATTGTTTGGCAACTAATTACATTACTATTACATTTACCTCCTTATGATTTTAAATACTTCATAATCTTCTATTGAAAAGTCATTTTCATTATCTCTTATTCTTTTTTCATAATAGTTCCTTTTGCAGTAAATTACACTAAAATTAAAATTTGCACATTCATTTATATTAAAAAAACTAGAAGAATTTACGGTAAGATCTGGGCCAAATTGTGGACCACACAAAGTACTATAATCTAATGCACGAGTTGCATCTATTACATTACTTAAAATTGCATCCTTAATATTCCTATTTTTAAAAGAGAAAATAAAGCTATCTTCAGTTTTACCATAACTATTGGTAGATTCCCATTTTAAAGGATTATATCCACCAAGGATTTCTTCATTTCCTTTTACTTTAATAAATGTAACTGTATTATCTTTGTTATCACATAATTCATGAAATTTTTTTGGAGTAAATCCATCTCGACTTCCTCTTAATAATAATTCAAATTTATATGGTAAATACGGTTTCTTATAATTATCATCATTAATAGACATTTTATCAACCCATTTTGAAACAGTTGAAATAATATTAGAATCAATAATTTGTGAATCAATAATTTGTGAATCATCAAATTTAATTTCTTTAATCTTGAATTTTCTTGGACGTAAAATGTTGTCATTTAAAACACTACCAGGATCCAAATAAGAATTTAACAATTCTTCATAGAGTTGTTGATCCAAAAGTTTATGATATGGTCGAATTTTTTGTGAGAATTCCCTGGATGTTAAACTGAAAAATCTAATTAAAGGTAAACAGTGTTGTAAGATATTTTTCATCGTTTTGTAATCATCATCTGACCAAGTTTTAGGATCTGGAATAAGATTTGGATTTTTTGCAAGACCCCATTTTAATACATGCTCCCAAATTTCAACTTCTTTCATTTGTAAATCATCTCTTTTAATAAGTGAAATTAAAAACTTTTCAGAAAGTGAAATAAAATCAAATGATTTAAGAATTTTATCAGGGGATTGAACCATTAAATTTGTACAAAATTCTTGAAGTACTAATAAATTATTAGATTGCGAACTAATTTGTTGTGTAAACCCAAAATGTTGTTCTATCCACTCTGACTTATTTTCAACTAAATATTTTTGTAAATAATCAACTAAGTCTTGAAGATGAAGGTTATCTGCGGCGACCAAAACTTTAAGAAAGTCAGAAGTGTCATTCATATTTAACGGAAGAATACCACCATAAATATACCTATATTACAAAAGTATAATAAATATTAGAAATTGTATATTATCCGTTTTATAGTATATTAGTATATTAGTTGTCATATTTATAACTTACTCTAAAATTATTTGAAATATTTCCGATGATATATTTGGTAACCTGATATGAACTAAATCATTAGTATTATTGTTCCTGTTATTGGAATCTAAAATTCGTCGTAAATATGGAGAACGGTAACATAAAATATTCTTATGAGTACGAAATATTTTTACGTTAGGGTCTTCACCAACTTCAATTGTTGTATCATAATATTTATCATCTTTCAATAATTCAAGGTAATTTTGACTTAATTTTGTAAAAAATTGAGTAGACATTTTTTTTTAAAAGAATAAGGTTTTAATTTGTGAGAGGTCAAAATAACTAAATTTATAATTATTTTATAAACTAACCAATTTGATGATGTACTACGTTAAATTGTTGCACAACCTACGACTTGTCTCACCAAGATTAGTCATTTTCAAATGATTGATTTTTGATTTTTTAGACGCTGATTAGTCTGTTCCAACTTGATAACTTGATTGTTTGTTTAACGTACTCCACTCCCTCTATTTTTTTTAAAAAATCTAAATTTTGATAAACATATAATGACATATGTTTCAATTATATGTCCCTCTAAATTTAATTACAATTTTCTGAAATTTTCCGAGTTTTCCCAAAATTTCCAAAGTTTTATTATATTTATTTCATCTAGTTTTTTTAATGAACCCCGAAATTTTCAGGAAATCTGGACGTTAAACAAACAATCAAGTTGGAACGACCCTATTTTCTATAATCTAGAGTTTTTAAGTAATTCGCTACGAGATAAAGTTTCACTCTAATGGTCTGTTGGATATTTTAATTAAAAGTTTACTGTCCATTTTTTTAGTGAATTTAAACAAACAATTATCTAGTCAGGAAAAATTGTTATATTTGTATAATATTTACGTATAATTTAAACATTAGAAATCATCATAAAGCAGGCCGAAGTTACGTAATGTTGACATTAAGTTTTATTATTAAAGTCTGAAATTTTGCGAACATTATAAGCCTCATTAAAAAAACATCATTTAATCAATTATAAAGCGAACTTTTTCCTTTTATTTATCTTAACATAAATAGATTTTTACATCTTTTTAATAACTTATTCTTTAAAAAAAAAAAAATTCAATATCAAAAAAAACTATTTTAATAATTGTATTTATTAAGGACATCTCTTTAGTTTAAAATTGTACCAGTATTAGGCATATCACCTTACTTTTTATAAATGAATATTTGTTTCACCTTTAAAAAACGAAGACCGCAAATGTGATTAATAATCGTCTGAACTAAGTATAGAAAGAAGATTCAAAATTTTATAATTTTTTTTTTGTAATGAAAAGATAAAATAAATATTACCTACAAAATTATCTAGTACTTCATCCAACAATAAATACTAATTACATTTATTTCCTTATGATTTGAAATACTTCATAATCTTCTATTGAAAAATTATTTTCAGTATCTCTTATCCTTTTTTCATAATGCCTTTTTTTACAGCAAGATACATTAAAATTTGTATACTCATTTGAATTTGAATCTTTGTAAGAATTTATGATAAGATCACTACCAAATTGTGGACCACATTTAGTACTATAATCTAATGCATAATTTGAATTTTTTACTTTGCTAATAACTACATATCTATTTTTAAAAGAAAAAATGAAACTATTTTTAGTTACACCCCAAATATGAGAAGTTTCCCATATTAAAGGATTGTATCCACCAATAATTTCTTCAGTTCCTTTTACTTTAATAAAAGTAACAGTTTTAGGTTTACCATCACATAATTCATGAAATCTTTTAGGAGTAAATCCATCTCGACTTCCTCGTAATAATAATTCAAATTTATATGGTAAATATGATTTTTTATAATTTTCATCATTATTAGTCATTTTATCAATCCGTTTTGAAACAGTTGAAATAATATTAGAATCAACGATTTTTGAATCGATAATTTGAGAATTAATAATTTTAATTTCATTAATCTTAATATTTCTTGGACGTAGAATGTTGTCATTTGAAACACTACCAGGATCCAAATAAGAATTTAATAATTCTTCATATAATTGTTGATCAAAGAGTTTTTGATATGGTCGAACTTTTTGCGAAAATTCTCTAGATGATAAACTAAAAAATCTAATTGAAGGCAAACAACGACCTAAAGTATTTTTCATCGTTTTGAAATCATCATCTGACCAAGTTTCAGGATCTAGAATAAGAATTGGATTTTTTGCAAGACCCCATTTTAATACATATTCCCATACTTCAATTTCTTTCATTTGTAAATCATCTCTTTTAATAAGTGAAATCAAAGCTTTTTCAGAAAGTGAAGTGAAATCAAGTGATTTAAATATTTTTTCAGGTGATCGTGCCATTAAATTTGTACAAAATTCTTGAAGTTCTAATAAATTATTAGATTGCGAACTAATTTGTTGAGTAAATTCAAAATGTTGTTCCAACAATTCGAACTTATTTTCAATTAAATAATTTTGTAAATAATTAACTAATTCTTGAAGATGAAGTTTATCTGCAGCGGCTAAAACTTTAATAAAGTCTGAAGCGTCGTTCATATTTAACGAAATAATACCGCCATAAATATATCTAAAAAAAAAAATTAATTTAATAAAATATTAAAATTATAAATTATTCTTTATAGGAATATAGGATATGTTACTTACTCTAAAATTATTTGAAATATTTCAGGTGATATATTTGGTAATTTAATATGAACTAAACCATTATCATTATTCTTTTTTTTATTGGAAGCCAAAATTCGTCGTAAATATGGAGAACGATAACACAAAACATTCATGTGAGCACGAAATATTTTTACGTTAGGGTCTTCACCAACTTCAATTGTTATATCATAGTATTCATCATCTTTCAATAATTCAATATAATTTTGACTTAATTTCGTAAAAAATTTAATAGACATTTTTGTTAAAAAGAACAACTTTTTGATTGTGGGAAAACGGTTACAAAATTTATAGTTGTGATTAGATCTTCGTTAATTTACGCCAATCTGCGGCTTGTTTTTACCAAAATTTTATTAGTCTAAAACCTAAAATTTAAAATTCGTTACGTCAAATATAATGTATCTTTTAAGATTCCAATGATTTATTGAATATTTTGAATAATTTGGTTGAAATGTTGAACAAAAATTTTTAAGTTCATTGTCCATTTTTATAAAAGAACTACTTCACTTTACAAGAGATTCTAGTAAAATTTAGCCGAACAAATTGTCGGATCGGAAAAAATTTACAACCGATAAACCAAATTGATGCTGGCCAAAATCACCATTATTTGAAGTTATAATCCCAATCACGTGATATTGCCGCTAAATTTGAAAATGATTTTGGTTAAGACTATAGGTACTGTATAGGTTGTTCGAATGGAACGCTCTTATATATAAGATAAATAAAATGATAGTAAGCGCTATTATGAAATATCCCGCTTATCTACTTTCAATCACATGCGCGAAATGTGAGACGATGTAAGCTGCGCCAACTACGTGAATCCAACTTCCATAAGTAATTTGTATAAAAATAAAATCTCCTTATAATTTGTGATAATACTTCACAAATCATAATCTTTTATTAAAAAATATTTTTTTGTCTTATACTTTTTTTATGAAAATTCTTTTTACGGCAGGTATTATAATTTGTAGATTCAGAGGAAGATTATATAAAAGAATCACGGCCCAATTGCGGCTCAAAATTAGGACAATCATTATCTGAATAAGTATTATGATCAGGAAGAAGTGTATCCTTCAATTGTAAATCATTCTTAATAAGTTGAAACAAAAATTTTTTAGAAAGTGGATTGAATCTAAATAATGACTTGAATATTTTCTTTGCGGCCTTTACTATAAATTTGTATAAAATTCTTAAAAAATTTAATTAAAGGCTTGTTCGCATCCGATAAAACAGATTCAAAATATTGTTCCATCAACTAGCTCTTGAAGATATTGAGTACGGCAGCACAAAAGCGCGCAAAGAAATTTTACACGAGAATCTTCAACAATTTCGATTATAAAATTTTAATAGTAATTATTATACAATAATTCAATGTAGTTTATTAATAAACTTCATAACTCACAAGAACATTTTTATGATTATAAATCAATGGTTATAAAAGGTTTAAATATTCTGTAATTAATGAAGTTTAAAATTTACTTATTTTAATTACGGTATACATTCCTTGTATGGATATTTTAATTGTAGTGAAACCTAATGAGTCGCGCAGACACGCAGTAGTACAAACGCTGAATTTGTCATCTGTTTCTAATTATCTTTTTTCACCTTTGAATAAAGGGAAGTTTAAATTTATTAATTGTGTATCTGAATTATATAACAGAATATCTTAAAATAATTTTATTTTATTTATTTTATTTTTCAAATTAGACACGACTGGAGTCTTACAAATAAATGGAAAAAACATAAACTACTAGTCTAATAATCCCAATGTCATGAAAGTACCCAACCTCAACTGGGGGAGCCAGTGAAGTCGCCCTGCCTGCTATTCTAGAAGAACACACCAGGCATAGCCTGCAGTCTATAGCGTAACCAAATTAGAAATAAAAGGAACCATTAAAGAAAAAGTGCGAGAAAAAAAAGTAAGATCTATTGTAAAAAAAAAATCATCTAACTCAAACTCAATAACACTAGGGTGTCGAATATGAGACGACCATCCTCCTGAATGTAAAAAATTAGAAGTATGCAAGATCAACCAAAGCGGAATAGGAGGACCGTTGGGATGGAATATCTTAAAATAAGATTTTGAGAGAAAATCCACCGTATGTTAATTACCCAATCACGTGATCCTACGTTGAAAAAGTTTATACTCGCAAAAATTTCAATACAACATTTTAACATTTTAATTACTCTTTGCATGAATAATTATTAAATTTGTAATTGATTATACCTTTATAAATATAATAGTATGAAATATAAACTGACGTTTAATCAAAGATAAAAATAATTCATTTTACAAAAAAATATAGCTAACGTAATGTATATAATATACTAAAACTTTCACAATTTATAATATAATCATAATTTGGAAATTATTTCTTAATTATCTGAAATACTTCATAATCTTCCATAGAAAACTCACCTTCAGAATCTATTAATTTCCTTTCATAATCATCTTGTTGATAAGAAATTTTCTCATAATCTTTAAATTCATTAGAGGAAGACATAACAATATCGCCACCAAATTGTGGACCATGTTCGTATTTATAAAATATCGCATAATTTTTATCTTTTACTTTACTAATAATATTTTTAATATGCATATTTCTATCAGCAGTTTTACCATAATAACTATTGGTAGATTCCCATTTTAAAGGATTATATCCACAGAATATTTCTTCTTTTCCTTTTATTTTAATAAAAGTAACAGTATTATGTTTACCATCACATAATTCGTGAAATTTTTCAGGAGTAAATCCGTCTCGACTTCCTCTTAATATTAAGTTAAATTTATATGGTAAATAATAATGCGATTCCCTATCATTTGTAACCACTTTATCAATCCATTTTAAGATAGTTGAAAAAATATTGGAATTCGATTCCCTTTCATTTACAACCACTTTATCAATCCATTTTAAAACAATTAAACTCATATTAGAATCAACAATTTTTGAATCAATAATTTGAGAATCATCAGTTTTTGAATCAACAATTTTTGAATCAATAATTTGAGAATCGTTAATTTTTGAATCAATAATTTGAGAATCATCAATTTTTGAATCAATAATTTGGGAATCATCAATTTTAATTTCTTTAATCTTGATTTTTCTTGGTCGTAAAATATTGATATTGAATACACTATCGGGATCCAAATAAGAACTTAATAATTCTTCATATTGTTGTTGATCCAAGAGTTTTTGATATGGTCGAACTTTTTGTGAGAACTCTCTAGATGATAAACTGAAAAATCTAATTAAAGGCAAACAGTTTTGTAAAGTATTTTTCATTGTTTCGAAATCATTATCTGACCAAGTTTTAGGATCTAGAGTGAGAGTTGGATTTTGTGCAAGTCCCCATTTTACTACTTGTTCCCATACTTCAATTTCTTTCATTTGTAAATCATCTCTTTTAATAAGTGAAACTAAAGAATCTTCAGAAAGTAAAATAAAATCAAATGAATTAAATATTTTTTCAGGATATTGAGCCATTATATTTGAACAATATTCTTGAAGCTCTAATAAATTATTAGATTTTGAACTAATTTGATGAGTTAATCCGAAATTTTGTTCTATCCACTCTGGCTTATCTTCAATTAAATATTTTTGTAAATAATCAATTAGTTCTTGAAGATGAAGGTTATCTGCAGCGTCCAAAATTTTTATAAAGTCCAAAGTTTCTTCATTCAACGAAAGAATACCACCATAAATATACCTTTACATTGTAAAAAAAAAAAAATTTAATAAATATGGTAATAATACATTATCATTTATTTAATTATTTTAAAACTTACTCTAAAATAGTTTGAAATATTTCCGGTAAAACATTTGGTAATTTAATGCGAGTTGATACGTTATTGTTCTCTTTATTGGAAGATAAAATTTGTCGTAAATATGAAGAACGGTAGCACAAAATATTCTTATGAGCACGAAATAATTTTACGTCGGGGTCTTCACCAACTTCAATTGTAATATCATGATATTCATCATCTTTCAATAATTCAATGTAATTTGTAAAAAATTGAACAGGCATTTTTTCCAAAATACGGATTTTTTGATTTAAAATACGGAAAAAAGAGAATATTTATGATAATTCGTAAAAATATAATAGTAAATGATCTGCTATCATTGCGATTTACGCCTAATCAGTTTTTTTTTTTTTTGATTAACGTATTTTACGCCTAATCAGTTTTTGATTTACATAGAATTTAGCCATCATGATTCATGACATAATTGACATATGTTTATCCGTTTGTTCCATTATAGTGTCCGTGCTTGATGTTTATATATCACGTTCTTGATGATTTTATCCGACTTGACTATATTCGATAAAAAATTAGTTTCTTTGTCAGCACAGGGTTGATATTTTGTCAATCACGTTTTTTAAGTTTAGCGTAGTTTTAAATTTTTTTTTTAAATTTTACACGAAGAATTTTTTTTTTACTGGCTTTTATTTTTAATAGGAAAAGGCTTTTTTTTGATAGAATTTCTTTGGGAACTTTTTTTAATAAAAAGGTTTTTTTTTGATAAATAATTTCGTTAAAGAAATTTATTTGATAGAAATTTCACTGGAGAATTTTTTTTTAATAAGATTTTTTTTTTGACACCTAATTTGTTGGAACAATTTTTTTTAACAGAAGGGATTTTTTTTTTATAAAGAATTTATAGAAAATTCCTTGAAGAATTTTTTAATAGGGAAATTTTTTTTTTTGATAGATACTTTGTTAAAAAATTTTCTAACGAAATCGAGATTTTTTTTTGATAGAGAATTTCGTTAAGAATTTTTTTTTTTAATAGGAGGGAAGTTTTTTTTGATATAGAAATTCTTTTGAAATTTTTTTTAATAAGGAAAATGTGTTTTATGACGGAAGATTTTCGTTAGAAATTTTTCTTTAATAGGGGATATTTTTTTTGATTGAGAATTTCATTAGAGAATTGTTGGTTGAAAAGTTTTTTTAATTTTTTGATGGAGAATTTTGTTTAGAAGTCTTAATAGAAAATTTTATTGAAAACAGTTTTTTTTTAATAAGGGTATTGAAAAATCAATAATTTTAATAATTTTATCTATAAATAAATTGGTAACTTTTATATCAAAAAAAAAATTTTTTTTATTAATAAATAATTAATAGAAAAATTCAGGATGTAGTGTAGTATTGCTGTATGTCTCAAAATTTTGCCAATTGCTGATTATTTAATAAGTGTGCAGTCCGATTTATTATTATAGCTTAAAGTATAATAATATTACAAAATCCTTAGGTGACTTTTAAGTAAAAAAACTTTCTATATTTCATTCTGCATTTAATACAATTCAAAAATGGTCATATTTTCTAAATTCTTTCACTTGTTTCATTCTTAAAGAAATTAATAATGTAAAAAATTAAATCGTGATATTCTTTATTACATCTTTCAAGATAAAAAAACTTAATTATTACCAATTTAAACAAGTTTAATTCAGATGCATCCATACTGTTACTAGGTGTAGTACATTCGCCGGTAAAATAGTGCGACTTGTTGCACTTAAAAATCTTACAATCCTTTATAATTATGAGAACGAACGGATAAAACCATTAATTACTATTTAGAATACAAAATTAAATTATTGATGTGAAGAGAAGAAAGAATCTAAGATATCCAAAAGAAAAATGACCGAGTTAAAGATTGATATTATATTATTCAGAATCCCATATAGGGTTTTTACATTTCTCATATAATTCGCAATTTTAACAATTAGGATCATATGATTTCACTTTGACAATTTTGATTTTAAGTAAGAGAATTTTGGAACAAAAATATTTATAATTTTCTTAAATATTAATATTTTTAAATAATTTAATAATGCGTGAAAAATTAATATTCTGCAGTTGTTATATTCCATCATTCCAATTCGTTAACGGGCTAACACGTGATGATCGATCGGAGCGTACTTTACTATCAGATATATTATTAAATGGTGAAAATGGTTGTCGTACATAGTACGTACTCCGCAGATGAATAAATGTTGTCATTAATAACTCATATCATTATAATTTCTAAATTTTAATATGTTTATTTAAACTTTGCACGAACAAATTGAAAGATTCAACAATGATATGCTAAAGCAAGTAATGTTGACATAACAAAGGGTAGTGACTAGGGCACTGCAACCGACAATATCTTTCCAACGCACGAATATTCGTTTACGAATCTTTATAAGAATCCGTTTAATTATAAAATAAATATTAATATGATATTTTATGTAGATGATTTCGTACCATATTAATGAAATACATTTAAAAACTTGACAATAATTTTCCTTTGGTAGGGTCACTTTTCAAAATTATGATCAATAACAGCATGATTTCCTCAATTCAAATTTTTTTTGCGGTTAAATTAAAAATTTGCAAAGTTAATTTCTTTCTTAAAATCGATTCAATTTATTTATTTTATGTTTTTATTTTCTAAATTAAAAGTATTAAACGAAAAATCGCAAACTATATTTATTATTAATTATTTTATTTTTCCTAAATTAATGTTTAAATAATATTTTTTTTATTACAATTTTCAAAGTCATTTAAGTTAAATATAACGACGGCACAAAGTTACTTTTATGATTACAAATATTGGTTACACATTAATTTTTTTAATATGGAATGCTATTATTTTAAATAAAAATTGTGTACCAATCGTTATACATAGTAGTAAATTAATTAACTTGGTTATATTATTATTTATTTTAGGATTATATCTTAAGTGTATATTTTTATGGAAGTATCAGATAAGCAAAAAGAATATATTATATATGTTCATATTAAAATATATAGTTGTTAAAGTTTTGTGTAAAAAAAGAGCGAGATGCTCAACTTTGATTACAAACGTTAGAAAGTGGTTGCAATTTGCAAACAAATAGTAATTATTATCTTCCATATATTTAAAAGTGATTTACAGTATTTATTATTATTATTATTGGTTTTTTATCTGTAAAAAATTTTAAATAAAAGAATTTTTTCTTTTTAAATAGTTATTTAACACTTTAATTGACCCATCTAAAATTATTTTTTGAAGTGGATTAAAAAAATCTTTCATGAACCAGAGAAACTGCAATCGTATCTGCAGTAATCACTCCAAAAAAACAAATATTAGTTCATTTATTATCTTATAATTTTTTTTTCTTTTCAATACAATAAGTTAATAATCACAATCTTAAAGGATAAAAATAATAAATTGACTTAAATTCACACAAAAAAAAAAATTCCAAATATCATTAAAAATTTAACGAATTATTATAAGCTGATTGTCAGGCATCAATTTACGCAATTTTTTTCACACAATTATGACCGAAAAAATTCCAAATATCAATGACCTTATATTACGGAGTTTACATAGTTTTTGGATAAAACTTTTTATAGGGATGAAGGGAGAACGAAAGGGTTATGGGAGAACGAAAGGGAAGGGGAGAACGAAGGGATTAAAAAGTTCAACGAATTTTAAGTCAGCCATTTGTTGGTGTATCTGAATATGATTAAGCTTATTTCATATCATGTGGAAAATATACAATAGCAATTACCCTAAAACTGAGTTTAGATCGGTCCATCACATTATTTGTCTCCAATAACGCTGATAAAATAGGAGACTTGCTACATTTAAAACTTTCGATTTTTTGTAATTATTAAAATGAAAGGATCTTTATCATTTCAACAGTAAAAATTGGTACTTACCTTAGCGCAGCAGCATTATTACGGATGTTAAGTAGTTTGATCTGAACTGGTTAAAACTGAGTTTAAGTTTAAACCATTTTGATTTAGCTAAAACTAGTTAAAACTAGTTATTTTACTAGTTAGATTTGATAACTAAGTTTAAACAAACTTACAATGATATACACAAATAATTTGAATTCCAACAAACAGTCCTTGCTGATAAGATTCTGAAAAAACTTCATAGTGGTAAAAGTAGTACTTAAAAAGTTATAAAATGTTGAAAGTGCAAATCAAAGTTTGTTTGAAGAGGTTTGTATAATTATATTCTAAATTTATTGTATAAAATTATGAGACTTTATATTAATATGAGCATTTTTACAAATTATTACCTTTTAGGCTAAATCACATTTAACTATAAGTAATAAATGGGCAGCTGTTGTTCGATGTTATGGTTTAACGCAAAATCCATCAAATGGAAATTATATGCTTGTGATAGAGAAAATGGATATAGATATAAGAAATATTTACAACAAAATCATAATCAACTTACATGGAAAGATAGAATAAATATTACTTATGCAATAATTTATGCAATTATTTATATTCATGATGAGAAAGCAATTCATAGAGATTTATATTCTGGAAATATATTATATTTACATTACTGGTATATTGGTGATCTTGGATTTTGTGGACCTGCTAATAAATCTTCAAGTATATATGGAAATCTTCCTCACATAGCACCCGAAGTTGTCCAATGTAATTTTGAATTTGTTCTGTTTCTAATCATCTTTTTTCATCTTTGAAACAAAGGGAAGTTTAAATTTATTAATTGTGTATTTGAGCTATATAACAGAATATCTTAAAAATAAGATTTTGAGAGAAAATCCACCGTATGTTACTAATTACCTACTCACGTGATCCTACGTTGAAAAAGTTAAATATTTATACTCGCAAAAATTTTCAATACTTTAACATTTACAACATTTTAACATTTTAATTACTCTTTGCATGAATAATTATTAAATTCGTAATTGATTATACCTTTATAAATATAATAGTATGAAATATACTAACGTTTAATCATCAAAGATAAAATAATTCATTTTTACAAAAAAAATATAGCTCATGTATTGTATATAATATACTAAAACTTTCACAATTTACAATATAATAATAATTGGATAATATTCAAAATTATTTTTTAACTATCTTAAATACTTCATAATCTTCCATAGAAAACACACCATCAGAATCTCTTAATTTCTTTTCATAATCATCTTGTTGATAAGAAATTGTCTCATAATCTATAAATTCATTAGAAGAAGACATAACAATGTCACCACCAAATTGTGGACCATGTTCATATTTATAAAATATCGCATAATTTTTATCTTTTACTTTACTAATAATTGCATTTTTAATATGATGCTTATTTTTAAAAGTAAAAATAAAGCTATTTTCAGTTTTACCATAACTATTGGTAGATTCCCATTTTAAAGGATTATATCCACCAAGTATTTCTTTGGTTCCTTTTATTTTAATGAAAGTAACAGTGTTATGTTTACCATCACATAATTCATGAAATTTTTTAGGAGTAAATCCATCTCGACTTCCTCTTAATATTAAATAAAATTTATATGGTAAATATGGTTCCCTATCATTTGTAACCACTTTATCAATCCATTTTGAAACAATTGAAATAATATTAGAATTAACAATTTTTGAATCAATAATTTGAGAATCATTGATTTTTGAATCAATAATTTGGGAATCATCAATTTTAATTTCTTTAATCTTAATTTTTCTTGGTCGTAAAATATTGATATTGAATACACTACCGGGATCCAAATAAGAACTTAATAATTCTTCATATTGTTGTTGATCCAAGAGTTTTTGATATGGTCGAACTTTTTGTGAGAACTCTTTAGATGATAAACTGAAAAATCTAATTAAAGGCAAACAGTTTTGTAAAGTATTTTTCATTGTTTCGAAATCATTATCTGACCAAGTTTTAGGATCTGGAGCGATAGTCGGATTTCGTGCAAGTCCCCATTTTACTACTTGTTCCCATACTTCAATTTCTTTCATTTGTAAATCATCTCTTTTAATAAGTGAAACTAAAGAATCTTCAGAAAGTAAAATAAAATCAAATGAATTAAATATTTTTTCAGGATATTGAGCCATTATATTTGAACAATATTCTTGAAGCTCTAATAAATTATTAGATTTTGAACTAATTTGATGAGTTAATCCGAAATTTTGTTCTATCCACTCTGGCTTATCTTCAATTAAAGATTTTTGTAAATAATCAATTAGTTCTTGAAGATGAAGGTTATCTGCAGCGTCCAAAATTTTAAAAAAGTCCAAAGTTTTTTCATTCAACGAAAGAATACCACCATAAATATACCTTTACATTGTAAAAAAAAAAAATTTAATAAATATGGTAATAATATATTATCATTTATTTAATTATTTTAAAACTTACTCTAAAATAGTTTGAAATATTTCTGGTAAAACATTTGGTAATTTAATGCGAGTTAATACGTTATTGTTCTCTTTATTGGAAGATAAAATTTGTCGTAAATATGGAGAACGGTAGCACAAAATATTCTTATGAGCACGAAATAATTTTACGTTGGGGTCTTCACCAACTTCAATTGTAATATCGTGATATTCATCATCTTTCAATAATTCAATGTAATTTGTAAAAAATTGAACAGGCATTTTTCCAATTTATATAAAATACGGATTTTTGATTTAAAATACGGAAGAAAAAAGAGAATATTTATGATAATTCGTAAAAATATGATAGTAAATGATCTGCTATTGCGATTTACGCCTAATCAGTTTTTTTTTTTTTTTTGATTAACGTATTTTACGCCTAATCAGTTTTTTTTTTTTTTTTTTTTTTTTTTTTTTTTTTTTTTTTTTTGGTAAACGTATTTATTAATTTATTAGTAAAAGTAACGCATCACAATACATAATAATCATAACATTAATACTTGAAATTCAGAATCATACGATCCTGAACCCCTCCATACCAAAGCCATGGGTTATCTAACCAAGGCGCGGATAAACATAACCAAAGATAAAATAAATGAAAACTATTGCTTCTACATTAACAATACTAAACTACTTCTTTAATCTACTCCTACCCTTTCTAACCACTCTACTAAAACCTTCCGGCGCCTAATCAGTTTTTGATTAACATAGAATTTAGCCATCATGATTCATGACATAATTGACATATGTTTATCCATTATAGTGTCCGTGCTTGATGTGTATATATCACGTGCTTGATGATTTTATCCGACTTGACTATATTCGATAAAAAATTAGTTTCTTTGTCAGCACAGGGTTGATATTTTGTCAATCACGTTTTTTAAATTTAGCGTAGTTTTAAAGTTTTTTTTTAAATTTTACACGAAGAATTTTTTTTTTATTGGCTTTTATTTTTAATATATGCAAAGGCTTTTTTTTTATAGAATTTCTTTGGGAACTTTTTTTAATAAAAAGATTTTTTTTTGATAAAAAATTTCGTTGGAGAATTTTTTTTATTTTGATAAATAATTTCGTTAAAGAATTTTATTTGATAGAAATTTCATTGGGGAATTTTTTTTAATAAGATTTTTTTTTGACACCTAATTTGTTGGAACAATTTTTAACAGAAGAGATTTTTTTTTTTATAGAGAATTCATAGAAAATTCTCTGAAGAATTTTTTTAATTGGGAAGATTTTTTTTTGATAGATAATTTCGTTGGAAAATTTTTTTAACAAGTGAGATTTTTTTTTGATAGAGAATTTCGTTAAGAATTTTTTTTTAATAGAAGGGAGTTTTCCTTGATAAAGAATTTCTTTTGGGAATTTTTTTTAATAGGTGAAAGTATTTTTTGACGTAGAATTTTATTAGAGAATTTTTTTTTAATAGGGGAATTGTTTTTGATAGAGAATTTCATTATGATAAAGAATTTTTCTTTAATAGGAAGATAAATAATTTCGCTGAGAATTTTTATTTTTTTTTGATAGGAATTTCATTATACAGTAGAATTTTTTTTTTTAATGGTAAGATTTTTTTTTTGATAGACCATTTCGTTAGTAAATTATTTTAACAGGGGAGATTTTTTTTTATAGAGAATTTCGGTAAAGAATTTTTTTTAATAGGAGGGAAGTTTTTTTTTTGAGATAGAAATTCTTTTGAAAATTTTTTTTAATAGGGAAAATGTGTTTTATGACGGAAGATTTTCGTTAGAAATTTTTCTTTAATAGGGGATATTTTTTTTGATTGAGAATTTCACTAGAAAAATGTTTGTTTATTTTTTTGATGGAAAATTTTGTTTAGAAGTCTTAATAGAAAATTTTATTGAAAATAGTTTTTATGCTTAATTTACTATGCTATTTAGGATCCTTGAAGTTACGATATTAAGTTCTGATAAAGTATAGCAGTAAAAAATAATTATATAGAGATAATCATGTTGCGGATTACTTTATTGTATATACAGTATTGTAATATTACATAACACTATCCAATTTTCTTAAAAAAATAAGTTTCGCAAATAAAAGAAAGTATTTTAATTTATAAAAATTAAAATATTACAACTACATTTTTATAAAATTTAAGAATCAGGCCACCATTTTTTAATTGCCTTAAGGGCTTTTTTTAATGGAGGCTTATATATCATGATGTCATTAGAAACCGGTTCTCGTACTAGTTTCATCTCGGCTTCTTTCAGACTTTGATTATTCTTATGAAACATACTGTTACTTTTTTCCCTCGCCTTTTGTAATAACTTTATATCTTTGATATCCATTCCATATCTTTATCTTCTAATAATTTATTTCTTTAAATTTCCAACACATACTTTTTCCTCCTTTGTCAATACCATATTACTACTGAGATATTGGAGACCGTTTTCCGCAAGACGCCATTTTTCTCCATCTCCTAGCTTCGTTATTACCTCGTTCATAAATATTCTTATCCAGCTTTTATAGGCACTAAAAAATTTCGTTTTATTTGCTTCATCTTTTAAGTTGTTAATTTCCTGTTCTAGTTCATTTATTTTCCTCCCTAACTCATCTTTACAGTTAGAGAGTCTGTCCACCATTTCATAAGTATTTTTCAGCATATTCTTTAGTTTTCCTAAGTTACTTAAACATTCATTCATATTTCCGTCAATAATATGTCCTTCAATATCTCCCATAAGGTCCGAAGTTTCGTTTTTTAAGACTTCAATCCTCTTCTTCAATACATTTTGTATTTAGTTTGTTCTGATGAAATTTTAAATTTAGAGTTTACAGTGACAGGAAATTATCTTTAGTTTGTTTATACAATAAAAGAAGGAAGATTATATATATACTTTTTGAATACATCGTGACATAGACTCTTTTAAACTTTTGGTGACTTGTAGTGACGTAATACAGCAAATAATATAGATACTTATAGTAAAAAAAGCAATTTATCAATACACAAAAAACAATGTTTAATATGGTTTTATGTGGTGATCAACATCATCGCCAAAACACATACAAAAACTTTTTTTAATTTTTCATACAAACGATATCATTTTATTTTGGTTTATTTATACCTTGCCGGTGTTTATGAATTTAATCCTAATTGTGTATACATGTGTAATGTACCCAGTCCTTTTATCATGTCCTGCAACAGACATGCTTGTGTCACTCACCAGAAACACTTAGAAAAATATAATTTCGTTCGGAAACCACAGGTGGACGATAATGCTCCAACATCTTCAAAATCCTTACATGCGACCATCTTGTACAATTCATGGCACAAAAAAAAAAGAAAAACATATATTTTCCCAATGATTGGGTATTTCTTATTCTGTTAAGTACCAAGCAAATGGACACTGAAACGTGTTTTCTAAAGGAAACCGTTATATGCATGTATCGAAAATGTTTTGAGAATTTTCAACCTTTACCAGCAAGTCTAAAGACATAAGAACATTTTTATGATTATGAATCTGGTTATAAAAGGTTTAAATATTGTGTAACTAAATTAATGAAGTTTAATATTTACTTATTTTAATTGTAGTGAAACCTCAGTGATTAATAAATACTATTGCATTAAATATAACGTTAGAGATAATGAGTCGCGCAGACACGCAGTAGTACAAACGCAAACGCATGATCGGAATCTCCTAAAACTGTCCAATGTAATTTTGAATTTGTCATCTGTTTCTAATCATTTTTTCACCGTTGAAATATGGTAAGTTTAAATTTATTAATTGTGTATTTGAGTTATATAACAGAATATCTTAAAAATAAGATTTTGAGAGAAAATCCACCATATGTTAATTACCTAATCACGTGATCCTACGTTGAAAAAGTTAAATATTTATACTCGCAAAAATTTCAATACAACATTTTAACATTTTAATTACTCTTTGCATGAATAATTATTAAATTTGTAATTGATTATACCTTTATAAATATAATAGTATGAAATATAAACTGACGTTTAATCAAAGATAAAAATAATTCATTTTACAAAAAAATATAGCTCACGTAATAATATAATATACTAAAACTTTCACAATTTACAATATAATCATAATTTAGAAATTATTTCTTAATTATCTGAAATACTTCATAATCTTCCATAGAAAATTTCTTTTCATAATCATCTTGTTGATAAGAAATTGTCTCATAATCTATAAATTCATTAGAAGAAGACATAACAATATCACCACCAAATTGTGGACCATGTTCATATTTATAAAATATTGCATAATTTTTATCTTTTACTTTACTAATAATTACATCTTTAATATGCTTATTTTTAAAAGAAAAAATAAAGCTATCTTCAGTTTTACCATAACTATTGGTAGATTCCCATTTTAAAGGATTATATCCACCAAGTATTTCTTCGGTTCCTTCTATTTTAATGAAAGTAACAGTGTTATGTTTACCATCACATAATTCATGAAATTTTTTAGGAGTAAATCCATCTCGACTTCCTCTTAATAATAATTTGAATTCGTATGGTAAATATAATTCTCTTAAATGATCATATTTACTATTATTAATAATAACTGTTTTATCAATCCATTTTGAAACCATTGAAACTATATCTAAATTGACAATTTTTGAATCAATAATTTTTTCATTTTTAATATTTCTAGGAGGTGAAATGTTATTGGCTGGTTCACTATCAGGATCCATATGAGAATTTACTATATCTTCATAGAGCTGATCATTTAAAAGTTTTTTATAGGGACGAACTTTTTTCAAGAATTCTTTAGATGATAAACTAAAAAATCTAATTGAAGGTAAAATATGTTGTAGAGTATTTTTCATTTTTTTGAAATCATCATCTGACCAAATACTAGGATCTGGAATGAGAGTTGGATTTTGTGCAAGTCCCCATTTTAAGACATGTTCCCATACCTCAATTTCTTTCATTTGTAAATCATCCATTTTAATAAGTGAAATTAAAGATTTTTCAGAAAGTAAAGTGAAATCAAAAGACTTGAATATTTTTTCAGGTGATTGAGCCATAAAATTTATACAAAATTCTTGTAGTTCTAATAAATTATTAGATTGTAAAATAATTTTTTGAGTTAATCCGAAATTTTGTTCTATCAATTCGGTTTTATTATTAATTAAATATTTTTGTAAATAATCAACCAGTTCTTGAAGATGAAGGCTATCTGCAGCGACCAAAACATTAAGAAAGTCTTTTGAAGTATTATGCATATTTAACGAAAGTATACCACCATAAATATAACTGTATTAAAAATATAATATTAGAAATTGTATATGATTTATTTTAGGGTATATTGGCATTTTATAACTTACTCTAAAATTATTTGAAATATTTCTGGTGAAATTTTTGGTAATTTTATGTGAGCTAATATATTATCATTGTTCTTTTTGTTGGAAGCTAAAATTCGTCGTAAATATGGAGAACGGTAGCACAAAATATTCTTATGAGCACGAAATATTTTTACGTTAGGATCTTCACCAACTTCAATTATAATATCATAATATTCATCATCTTTCAATAATTCAATGTAGTTTTGGCTCAATTTCGTAAAAAATTGAACAGCCATTTTATTCCCAATTTATATAAAATACGGAAAAAAGAGAATGTTTATGATAATTTCGTAAAAATGGGAAAATTAAATAGTAAATGATCTGCTATTGCCCAATCCTATTTTTTATATAGAATTTAGTCATCATGACATAATTGACATATGCTTATTCCAGAATATGCATATGTAAGCATAAGCATACAGCTGAAAATATTATTAAAGAAATTAAAATTTAATCAACTTAGGTTAATTTAATTTGTTATATTTTGACTATATTTAATTATACATATCATAGTTAGATTTAAATATTTATAAAATCTAAATCATTATAAATATAAGTATAAATCCCCGAAAATAAATCAATTTTTCTTAATTACTTATCTACTATAATTAGAAATGTACTTTATAGTGACATTTTTCCACTGAAAGAGCGAAATTCTTAGATATGCTGCTCCTGTGAAAATAAATACACATCTTTGTTGGAATAATCTTACACGAAGATAAGTAAACGTATATACTGTAATTCTCTATTAATAATATATTTTTGTCACTATGCAGCCAATTATGATCATGTCATTTTTAATATACTGATATTTTTTAGATAAATTATTATTGCCATAAATATCTTTAATATTTTTGACGCATTACGCCATTTAGTTTAATTTATAGTAAATACCCATTGTTTACCCTGTAAAAATGCGGATCCGTGTTTTATATTTCCTTGTTTTTTTCCGTGAATGTATCATTTTCATGGAATTTATAGTCTTAAATCATAAAAAATTTCATCTCTCTAACACGAATATCTATCATTTCACAGAGTTTTTACGAAAGCCACGGAGAAATAATGAAAATACTCGGATAAAAATTTTTTATAGGGTACTATGCTAATAAATAATATTGCAGTTATTTATTATTTTTTATATGGAATACGATCTTGGACGTCTTTGCAATAATAACACAGTTATTGGTATGGTGGTTAAAATATCATCCGAACTGCGGTGATGTACCCAACAACTATATTAATTTGGTAAGTACGGTAAAAAAAATCTGCAGGCTGGCGTATATTATGTGCATAATTTTGACCATATTTGAATATTCTCATTCTTTCCCGTATTTTAAAATAAAAAAAAAATGTCGGTTCAATTTCTTTCGAAATTAAGTCAGAATTACATTGAATTATTGAATGATGATGAATATTATGATGTAACAATTGAAGTTGGTGATGATCCTAACGTAAGAATATTTCGAGCTCATAAGAATATTTTGTGTTATCGTTCTTCATATTTACGTCGAATATTAGCTTCCAACAACAGGAACAATAATAATAATTTAGTTCATATCAGATTACCAAATATATCACCGGAAAATTTTCAAATTATTTTAGAGTAAGTTATGAAGTTAATTTAATATACAGTAGCTTAGAATAATATATTATTTCCATATTTATTAAATTTTTGTAATATAGGTATATTTATGGCGGTATTCTTTCATTAAATGTGGATGACACTGACTTTCTTAAAATTTTGGCCGCCGCAGATAAGCTTAATCTTCAAGAACTAGTTGATTATTTACAAAAATATTTGATTGAAAATGAATCTGAATGGATAGTACAAAATTTTGGATTTACTAAACAAATTATCTCAAATTCCAATAATTTAGAATTTTGTACGAATTTAATGGCTCAATTTCCCGAAAAAATACTTTTATCATTTAACTTTACCTCACTTTCTGAAAGATCTTTAATCTCACTTATTAAAAAGGATGATTTACAAATGAAAGAGGCTGAAATATGGGAACATGTATTAAAATGGGGTCTTGCACAAAATCCAACTCTCATTCTAGATCCTGAAACTTGGTCAGATGATGATTTCGAGACAATGAAAAATACTTTACAAAACTGTTTGCCTTTAATTAGATTTTTTAGTTTATCATCTAGAGAGTTCTCACAAAAAGTTCGGCCGTACCAAAAAGTCTTGAAACGAGAACTTTATGAAAATTTAGTAGACTCTTTTATGGATCCTGATAGTAAACCAAATGAAAATGTTTTACTTCCTAGAAATATTAAAATTGAGAAAATTATTGATTCAAAAATTGTTACTAGTTTTGGTATTGTTAAAACTATTTCCAGACAAATTGATAAGATGGATGTCAGAAATAATTTTGCACATTTGAAAGAATCATATAAATTTAAATTATTACTAAGAGGAAGTCGGGATGGATTTACAGCTAAAAAATTTCATGAATTATGTGATAATAAACCTAATACTGTTACTTTTATTAAAATAGAAGGAACAGAGGAGTTTGTTGGTGGATACAATCCTATAATATGGAAATCTTCTGGTACTTGGGGTGAAACTAAAGACAGTTTTATTTTTTCTTTTAAAAATAACGATGTTAATAATTCAATCATTAGTAATGTACAAGATAAAAATCATGCAGTAGTTTATAGTCCTAGATTTGGACCACAATTTGGCCGTGATATTTTTATATATTCCTCCAATGAATCTACTGATTATAATACATTTCACTATATGAAAAATCATTATGAAAAAAAGATAAGAGATACTGAAACTAGATTTTCTATAGAAGATTATGAAGTATTTCAAATCATAAGGGGATAGTTTAAAATTTTAAGCAAATAATTTTTTATTTTATCTTTTCTTATATATCTAACTGGAATAAATAAAATCTTATACTTAGTTTAAATGAAAACAAACGTGATTAAAATCGTTTAAGAATGATACATCTTAGGGATTATTAGCGATCACTATCGGAAAGTAGTAACAGAACAAATTAATTATAATCGATATAAAGCCATTAGTAACTAAATGTTTATAAATAAAAATAACAGGGTTTTATTAAGAAATTAGAAATGGCTAGAGGATTTTATTTTCAAACAAAAGAATACTGCTAACTTGGCGCTCTGTAATATTTGTGCTATCTATCATATTATTATTGTTAACTATAAAAGCCACACAAAAAATCTACCTATGTCCGCCCTTTATAATATAACTTTCGATTCTTTCAATAAATTTCTGAATTTTTCTGAATGGTTAAATTGTCCATAGTACAATTATCAATCGGTCAATATGTTGACAGTCACCAATAGTTAATCTTCTGATATTTAATTCCTCTATTACTAATAACTGAAATACTAACTAAAAGTAAATTTGATAAATAAATAAATAACTTATAACTTACGATCTATTAAATATACTATTTTAATGTTACGAAATTTTTATATAGAATTTTATTAACATTTAATTTTTGATTTTTATGTCATTATTACGTGATTTCGAATTATTTGTTCAGTTAAATTCGCTAGAATCTCTTATACGGAAATGGACATTGAACTTTAAACATTAACGGTCTATTGAATATTTTTGAATAATTTGGATGAACAAAAATTTTTAAGAGTAGTGAGGGTTGATCCGGATCTTTTTTGGATATCCAAATTTTGCCGGTTTAAAAACCGTGCTTGATGCTATTATCTTGATGTTCTTATCCATCTATGCTTTATATTTTTGTCCGTCTGTGCTTGATGTTTTTGTCAATCACGTTTTTAAGTTCAGCGTAGTTTTAAAAATTTTTTTTTTTTAAATTTTACACGAAGAATTTTTTTTTGTTGACTTTTTTTTTTTATAAAACAATTTTTGTAGAGAATTTTTATTTTTAATACAGGCAAAGGCTTTTTTTTGATAGAAATTCTTTGGGAATTTTTTTAATGAAAAGGATTTTTTTTTGATAAAAATTTCGTTAGAGATTTTTTTTTATTGATAGGAACATTTTTGAGTTTTTTTGATAGAGAATTCATAGAAAATTCTATGGAGAATTTTTAATAGGGAAGATTTTTTTTTAATAGATACTTGTTAAAAAATTTTCTAGATTTTTTTTAATAGAGAATTTCGTTAAGAATTTTTTTTTAATAGGAGTGAGTTTTCCTTGATAAAGAATTTCTTTTGGGAATTTTTTTAGTAGGTGAAAGTATTTTTGACGGAAAATTTTATTAGAGAATTTTTTTTAATAGAGGGATTGTTTTTGATAGAGAATTTCATTAAAGAATTTTTCTTTAATAGGAAGATAAAGATAAATGATTTCACTGAGAATTTTTTAATGGTAAGATTTTTTTTTTTTTTGATAAATCATTTCGTTAGTAAATTTTTTTAACAGGGAGATTTTTTTTTTAGAGAATTTCCGTAAAGAATTTTTTTTCAATAGGAGGGGAGTTTTTTTGATTGAGAATTTCAATAGAGAATTGTTGGTTGAAAAGTTTTTTTTGATGGAGAATTTTGTTTAGAAGTCTTAATAGAAAATTTTATTGAAAATAGTTTTTTTAATAAGGGTATCGAGAATTTTGGCTTGAAATTTTTTTTTCTTAATAAAAAATTTCATTAGAGATCTTTTTTTTATAAAAAATTGATTGAAAATTTATTGGAAAATTTTTTATTAAATTTTACAATTTTAATAAATTTCTATATATATATATATATTTTATGAATATTATAAAAATAAATAGTTTGCTAGCGGTATATAAAAATTTGCTTAATTTACTATGCTATTTAGGATTCCTTGAAGTTACAACTATTAAGTTCTGATAAAGTATAGCCGTAAAGGCGTGAAAACTATATAGAGATAATCATGTTGCGGATTACTTATACAGTATTGTAATATTACATAATACTATGATCAAATTTTCTTAAAAAAAGAAGTTTCGCAAATAAAAGAAAGTATTTTAATTTATAAAAATTAAAATATTACAACTATGTTTTTATAAAATTTAAGAATCAGGCCGCCATTTTTTAATTGCCTTAAGGGCTTTTTTTAATGGAGGCTTATATATCATGATGTCATTAGGAATCGGTTCTCGTAGTTTCATCTCGGCTTCTTTCAGACTTTGATTATTCTTATGAAACATACTGTTACTTCTTTCCCTCGCCTCTTGTAATACCTTTATATCTTTGATATCCATTCCGATGTCTTTATCTTCTAATAATTTTTTTAAATTTTCAACACATACTTTTTCCTCCTTTGTCAATACCATATTATTACTGAGATATTGGAGACCGTTTTCCGCAAGACGCCATTTTTCTCCACCTCCTAGCTTCGTTATTACCTCGTTCATAAATGTTCTTATCCAGATTCTATAGACACTAAAAAATTTCGTTTTATTTACTTCATCTTTTAAGTTGTTAATTTCCTGTTCTAGTTCATTTACTTTCCTCTCCAACTCATCTATACAGTTGGAGAGTCTGTCCACCATTTCATAAGTGTTTTCCAGCGTATCCTTTAGTTTTCCTAAGTTACTTAAACATTCATTACTATTTCCGTCAATAATATGTCCTTCAATATCTTCCATAAGGTCAGAAGTTTCGTTTTTTAAGACTTCAATCCTCTTCTTCAATACATTTTGTATTTGGTTAGTACTTGGAGCATTCATGATTATGGAATGGTGTCGCGTTATATGTCGAGGGTATGTCCGAGGAAATTTTTAGAGTTTACAGTGACAGGAAATTATCTTTAAGTTTGTTTATAAAATAAAAGAAGGAAGATCATATATATATACTTTCTGAATACATCGTGACATAGATTCTTTTAAACTTTTGGTGACTTGTAGAGACGTAATACAGCAAATAATATAGAAAAAAAGTAATTTATCAATACACGAAAAAAATGATTCATTAGATTTTTGATTCTCCGACAGGATATTTATTAAAAAAGGTGAATTAATGTTACGTAATTTTAGGTCACACGAGTGACCACATTTGACTAATCAGAATGACTTTTTCAAATGTGATGGGTGCTGCGGCTGCGCCATCAATTTGACACATTTCAGATTTGTAATAAAAAACGTAGTGTGTTTTATTAAGAAATGGTTTATTTTTAAACAAAAGAATACTGTTAACTCGGCTTTCTGTAATAATATTATTGTTAACTACAAAATCCACACAAAAACTCTACCTATGTCCGCCCTTTATAATATTCAACTTTCGACGATTTTCTGAATTTTCCGAATGGTCAATGAGAAAAAATATATTGTTTATTTATACTTCATAGTCTTGGTATGATGATCATAATTTTCAACACATTAGAGTCTTTTAGACTGATTTTTCTTAAGTCTTGATCATAATGGCTGCTTTTAAATATAAAATTTGAGTTTGCACAGCATCATGATAAAGGGCAGCTCAATGGATTGTGTGGATTAAAGAGTAATGATACATTAAAAAATAGTAATGATTGGTGATAATAAATAAAGTGGTCTGACTTTTTACCAGGGATTTTCTATATTATATAGATACCTATTAGAATTTCACTATTGATTCAAAGTTGTATTTTTTTCGGCTTTATCTTTATTCTCATAATTTTTATTTTTTATTTTTATTAAACAGTAATAGTTAGCATATAGTTAGCATATACACAAATTTATAAACAAAACAAAATTGTAAAAGTAAATAAACAAATAAACTAAGCTAAAAGAAGAGAAAATCTACTTCGATGGTGAAGTAGTTAAAAGTGAAACTATTTAAAACATAACCAACTACATTTTAAAATCCATAACTAACTCACTACTTCCCATACACTAGCTAATGCTTGGTAAGTTGAAGCCCACCTGCAGAAGAAAGTAATTCAACCCTATAAAATTATACAAGCTAAAAACTAAAATCTACATTGGCACTATGAAGCAAATTAGTATAAAATTCAATAATATTTTTACCAAAGTATATATAATTATGAATAATATCTAATGCATCATATTGATGATCATTATTATTTGTTCTATTAATATTATTACTAGGTAAAGGAACAAACATTTTTAAATTGCAATTTTTTTGTTTTTGTAATACCCAAAGATCAATCAAAGTCTTTCACCTAGGAAGCTAAACATTTTGCAAATATTTCTTCAAAAATAAACTGTCCCATTTGCACTAAAACACTAGTAGCATTATTTTTTTGTAGTCTGAGTTTACAAGCTGAGAAAGAGATAGTGGAATAATGCCTTTGATTAAGTCAATAAATGTAAAGAAATTAGGATTATATGCTATTTCCATATATTAAGATTAATTAAAGTAAATATTTTTTAAAAATTTGCAAATTGTTTAAAATTAAAATCATCATCTTGTTATTCAAAATAGTTGATATATGTTTCTAATAAATTAACAGCCCTATGAAAAAAAAAATTCTTTAAAATATACTTAAAATGTACTTATATATTTTAAAATATATCTAAAATGTACTTAAAATTTTTAAATGTACTTAAAATATACTTAAAATTGCAATTTTAAGTATATTTAAAGTATGAAATTTTATACTTAAATTATATTTAAAATTTACTTAATTGCAATTTAAATATAATTTAAGTATAATTTAAGTACAAAATTTTACACTTTAAATATACTTAAAATTGCAATTTTAAGTATATTTTAAGTATATTTTAAAATGTTAAGTATATTTTAGATATATTTTAAAAATATATAAGTATATTTTAAGTACATTTTAAAGAAATTTTTTTTTATAGGGCAGCTTTTTACTGATATTAAAGGTATTACATAATCATCATTATCAGAATTAAAATCTTGAATATTGTCATTATATTCCAGAAGCCATGTCAACAAATGATTAATAGTTCTATCTCTTACTATATCTTTAATAATGTCATGATGTTCATCACATGACCACATGTGATTAAAGTTTTGTCATCCAATCCACAAAGTCATTTCTAAATTTCAAGAAATGATTTTTTCATTTAGATTGATAAATGGATCTTTGGCGCTTTAACTTTTGAGGATGAAACTGAAGTTTCATTTTTCTGTATATCACAATTAAGACATTGAAAAGTAGAAGTCCAATCAACTTCCAAATGTCTATACTTTAAATTTTTATTTAAATTAAGAATTTTTCCATGCCTTTAAAATTACTAACTGTTTTGATAAATGATCTTAATCAGTTTTCTGTAAGAATACCATTCCATTTAGAAAGAATTTTATTACACTTGCATTATGCTTAAAGATAATATATCAATTTCTAATTTATCCACATAATTGTTACCATATCATCACCATGTGCAACAACTTTAAACAATTCTACATGTAGATTCAATTGTAATATATCAATCTATTACACCTTGATTTTTATCCTTACATAAAATATTCCATAGAAAATTATTATTAGTTTTGAAATATTCTTGTGATGTTTAAATAAATCTTGATTTCTTCAATTTGTCAAACTGTGTAATCTTTATTCTTATAATTAATATTAAAAGTATATTTTTTAATGTGATTTTTCCATTTCAGTGATAAATTTATAACATTGTCCTCTTTTCTGGTTCCTTATAATCTTCTTCAGTGCTTTGTCTTTCAGGATTCTAAATTGCGTTAACAATAACAAATAAAAAAGTGCTTTTGTACTAATATGTTCTTTATCATCTATACCAAATTTATTTATTTAAAATAAAAACATGCTTATTTACTACACTTCCAACTAATATTCAGACAAAATTCCTTTGTAAAAGTTACTTTTTCCATATCTAAATCTAGGAAAATACATTAATATAATCTATTGTTGCATATTTTATAATAAATCAGGATCTGATGAATTTATTTTTGCTATAATATGATTTTCTTAGGTATTTCTACTACCTTTGCATTTTCTAAGTATTTAATAAGATAATCACTGAAAAGCTTTCTACATCATCTAATGGATTTTTATTTTTCCTGGCAATTGGCATAAAAAAATAACTTATTAACTTCATCCTCATTGCTGATGGTCCAGATATTTTTGTTTGTTGAAATATTTATTTTTTTTTGTTTACATCTTGCTCTATAATTATATAAAGATATACTTGAAGTAGTAGAACTTTTATCAGTTAAACTTTTATTAGTAAACAGTTGAAGTAATAGTTGTAAGTAGTAATAAAGCACTTTATTGACTTATATTCCATTTTAATTGATCATACTGTTCTCTTAAAGTAGACTAAATTTTTTTTTAGATTCTATCAGATATAAAATCAAGATTTTATATCATGGGTCCAATAATGCACCCACTCGATTGTGTTGATGATAAAGAAAAACAGAAAATCTTCATTATGAAACAACAGGCTTGATGAGATTGCAGTACAATTAGTTGTTTTTACATGTAGGTTCAAATGAATAATTTGAAACTTGAAAACAATCCACAAAATTATTATCCCCTCATCACTATACTTTTCCACTATAATATCATGTTCACTTGTCCATGCACTATCCGGCTTTAACTCTTAAATTTAATTGGAAGTTTTTTTTGGTATTTACAATTTTTTGCTTCCTCCTCAACAACTTTCACAACTTCCGTATCAACATCCTCAACATCATTAAAGTTCACATAATCATCAATGTTAACGTTAAAGCTATCCTCCTTTGCAAAAATATCATCATATTCGTTTATCCCCAAGTAGGAGTTACAAAAAGTTTAGTTGCATTCTCATCTTCGACATTATCATTATCGTTATCTTTTGCGACTTTGACATTTTCGCTTTCAAAAAGAAAATTTTGTTAAAAAATTTTTTTTGATGCATAGTCATTTTTTTTTTTTTAAAAAAAAAATAAGGTTTAAATTGTGGAAAGACAATATTTATAATTGTTTCAGAGATATGGTTAAATTAAATAATGATCTGCTATTGTAAATTACGCCAATCAATAAAGAAATTTAATTTTGATTTTGGAGTTATTGAATAAAATAAATAGCAATGAAAATTTAATATAAAACTCATTTTATTTCTAATAACACAAAATTCTGATTACTTTTGTCGCATAAGCATAAGTATAGTAAGAACAAGCAACCTTTTTGATGTAACCGAGGCAGAAAGTTGCCAATTTTTTGACCGTACGAATTATGTAGGTATGAGCATAAATATATTAAGAATAGCGCATAAGCGTACAATATATAATCACACAAAATGTTACAAATCAAATTCAGCAATAAAACTTAAAAATAAAAAAATATGTATGCATTTATGAGAAGGTTTAAATTTGATTGGTTTAATTTTGGTTTACATTACAAAAACTTTTAAAATTAAAACCAAGTAATAACCAAATTGAAAATTATCGGGAAACTTCAAATATTTGAACATGATTTAGTTTCATACAGTCTCGAAAGTCGTCTATGAAAAATATTAAGGTGAATCAAATTAGTTATAAAAATATATTATTGAATTTGTGTTTTCATAAAAATTTAGTAAATTCTTCTTTTGAAATTGTAAAGCTTTAGTAAATAATTTTATATTGCCTTAAAAAAATACATATTTTTCACATGCAAACTAATAGAGAAGACATTTGACCAATTATTTGTATTGTAACCTATATACGGTATATAAGGAATCCTAGTATTATTTTCTCAAACAGATAACAAAAACAAAACAAGTATTCATTTGGTAACAAAACATATCTTTGATATTAATTGTGTAACGGTTTCTTTGGCAAAGATAAAAGCTTGCAAATTCAAAAAATGGCACCTTCAAGAGAATCTGAAAATTACATTTATGAATCAAAGTTTATGAGTTGATTATGTAATTAGAATAAATACAGATACGCTATCAAAACAAATTACTTGTAATATAAAAACATTAATAAATAAAAATATTTCTTACCAAAAATTCATCATATGATGGCTAAAGTTCCACACAAGTTGGCTTGAATTTTGCCTAAAAATAAAAGAATAATTGTCTCATGCATTATACAACCACAAACTCATCCAACTAAACCTACCAAATATTTCATTCCAAGGGAAGGCCAAAATCAAAGTCTAAAAGCCATCCCTATAGGAAAAAAAATGAAAAAGAACGTTGGTTATGCTCACAATAAAAAACACAGCATACCCTCTGTAACCTGCCATTTCGCCGAATTCATCTAAGTTCAATTTTAAGCCCGAAGATGTTATTAAAGAAAGAAGAGCAAAGGAACGTCAGTTACGTTCCCACAGTAAAAAAATCACAACACTTCCTACCTTTTCGTCAAATTTAAGTTCCTAAGAGAAAAGGAACGTTAACAATGTACTAAAAAATCAATAAAAAAGAAAAAATTAAAGGTAAACCCATTACATTTTATTAATTCATGTGTAAAAGTGTAAGCCAGGTTATAAAAATATTTTTATATATCTTATTTTTTTAATAAAAATTTTTACCGTTTTACAGTATATAAAAAAAAAGATTATCAACCATTTCAGTTGATCTATTACATAGCAGTATTTTTATATTATAACCTTTGATTATCAATGAGAGAAATAGAGGTTACATATAAACGTAAGGGAACTATTGAAAATTTCATTGTATTTATATTTTTAGGAGATAATCATTCATTTATTTATATTTAAAATTGAACCCAATACTTCAGTAAACACAAAATAAAAAGATGAAATTATTTTTAAAAGATATTTAAATCCATTCAAAATGATCAAGAGAACTCCCACTCAAATTATGAACATAACTATTATCATATTTTGCAACTATTCCTTCTGCAATATACTTTTTAATTAAACCATCTAAACTTACACTTGTTATCACTGAAATTATTTGTAATAAAATAGGTGGTCTTTCTTTCCAATTATCAAAAAAGAATTTTAAGGACTCTAAATCAATTGTATAAGAAACATTTAACCAAAATTTAAATTTGAATAACCCAATTGGTGATGAATTCATTAATACTTTGAACAAATTATCCCAATTAGACAAAAAGTCTTCATTGTCAATAATTATAACTAATCCTTTTAAATGTTGGCATCTAATTAATAAATTTTCTAATTCAAAAATATCACCACTTCTAAACATTAATTTAAGATATTTAAGATTTGGACAATTCTGATATATAGCCTGGATAAGTTTTTTATTATCGAACTTATTATGAGCCACATAATCAATCTTGACTTCAGTAAGATATCCATTTGTATTATTAATTAATTCTGTTAAAGCTTTAATTGGAACACGACTAGCTTTTAAATTTTCTAATAAAGGTAAGGATAAATCTTCTAAACAATTCAATACTTTTTCATTAAAGTAATTGTCCAATTCCAAACTTTTTAGATTTACAAAAGATGAAAGAATTTTAGTGACAGGAGGTTTAGTTGTCCGAAAATGTTGAATAGTATTTGCATGTTTAACCAATGAATTTTCAAGAATTTCAAAATATAATTCACTATTTTTCTTATTAATTACCCTAAAACTGACTTTAATTACTTTTTTCTGACCTTCAATCAATTTGGCAATTTCAGTAGGATTACTTTTAGATTTTTCAATAATTAGATCCAATTCTTTAATAGATTGACAAACTTCTTTTAACCATAACAGATCATTCTTATTTATGGCAGTACTACAATTAAGAAATTCTAGTCCTGAAAAGAGATGTTGATTCCCAGGAAGAAGATGTAATTGACAATTATATGCTTGAGGTATATAAATGTGTGTAAACTTAATATTTCTATTAGTAAAAAGAGTGATTAATTCTTTTTTAATAATTGTTAAATGTTTTTTAAAAATATTATAAGCATTATCAATAATTTTAAAAATTACATTTAAATTTAAGTGTTTACAAAAACTAATGTAATCAAATAAAGGTTTTTGATCCAAAGTTGTAAAAAAATTAATTCCTTGATTCTTAAATTCGTTTTTTGATTCATTTGATAAGTGAGAAAAAATTACGTTTAATAATAATTTCTCATTTTCCGGTTTTAATTGATCCCAAGGATTTTTCCATAAAATTGGAATAATAATTTCACAAAATATTTTATTAGCTAAAAGGCATGAATAAAGTGACTTTTTATCATATTGTAATTCTTCAAATATCATATAAAAAACATCTCTATTTAATTTTGACATTTTTTTTTCAATTTTTTTTTTTATTAAAAAAAAAAAAAAGGAATATTTCTTTTAAAGTACGTAAAATGTATTTAAATATTACTTTATTTGTTTTGTGGCGTGTTGTACAATGGAATTGACTAAAATGGTAACGATTACGCAGCCAATCATCATGTGATTTAGTTTCGTCTCGTGATGAAAATCACGAATATACATACTTGAAAAATTAAATTTCCTTGTGATGTATTGTGACAGACGGATAATTATCATGAGAATATACATACATATATAAGTTTATTTATAGAATTAAAAGTAATAAAAATTATGCGATTCAGGTGATGCACGTCAGCTGTCACCTGACGCCCTCGACTTTGAAAATAACTTCTTCAGTTTTATATATTCGTAAATTTATCCATTCTAAATATTTTCTATTCCATTTCTTGCATTATATATTGTATTTTTTTATAAACTTCCGAAAATCAAAAATTCCGCTGGTCCATTCTTCAATCATTCCAAAATCCAAACGGTCACAATCTCTATCTAATTTGCTAAATTTAGTTCCATTTAGATTATTTTCGAAAATTTTAGCAAGATAAACGTATTTCTTTATTAATTTTAACGATATTCATATCTTCTGAACAACGTTACTAAAAAGGACTATTTAATCAATACTCCGTAAACCGAGCCACATGTTCACCGTGCAATGATCTGCATGAACTTTTATATGAAGTTTCCTATATCTACTGATTATAGTACACTTTGTTATAGAAAAAAAATTTATGAAAAAAAGATAAGAGAGATAAGAGATACTGAAGAACATTTGTCTATAGAAGATTATGAAATATTTCAAATTTTGAGATAAATGTAATAATGATGTTGCTAAGTTTTAAAAATTCTACATTTTTCATTTTATACATATATAGCAAAGATTTAACATTGAAATAAATTTTTTATTACAACCGCAGAACCGCTCATTTATTGATTTCATTGGCGAAATTGTCCCTTTATGTTAGAGGTGATTATTAAAATATTTTTGAAAGACATGTCAAATATGTCATTCAAAATTATAAAAATCTACATTTGCAAAACTTCACGTAAAATAGGAACAAAAAATCCATTACTAATTTATAAAATCGATAGTCCTAATTCAAACAAAAGAACGTTTAAATATTAAGTTTCGTGTGATAGTTTAATAAAAAAACAAATATGATACTCAATCTCTCGCCACCTTAATAATCTTGCCTTTTTATTAATTTATAGTAATTATATAATCTATCATAAATATTAATACTGATTACGCCTCAAATTATATAATATAAATTAATTGCGTCTTAAAATGATAGTATGCTTTTTAGTCTTTTTACGGTACTTACGGTACTGAAGTTTATATTAGTGGTGCAAACTTTTAATAGTAATGCGTCTCAAGTGACGTAACATCATGGACGTAACTTTATACAGTTTTGATGACGTAATTAAAAAAAATAACTAAATAATTAAAACAAATAAAAATATTAAATAAATTGGCATATTTTTTATTATTTATATTTAATTAAAAATAATAACAATTACTGCTTCTTTTAATTAACAGCATTATTTAACATTTTTCTATATGCAATTTTCTATTAATAGTAAATAAACGAAGGATATAAATTCAAAATGATAGCATGTAAACAATTTACTATTATCTAGTATTTAAAATATCATCAACTATGTCAATAGGATTAAATTCCATATTATTAACTTCTTTATTAGTATTAGGTATATTTAGTTCTTCACGCAATCCATTTTCTCCATCCTGAAAGATTTCAATCAAATATTCTTGTAACTAATCAACTAATTCTTGAAGTAACAGCTCATCTGCAGCTAGTAAAATTTAAAAACTTTCTGAAGTTTCTTACCCATTTAACGAAAAAATACTTTCGTAAATATACCTATGCAAAATATTATCAAAATTATATGCTTGATATTAATTTAGGGATGGTAACAATGACTGGTCAATCTGGTCATGACCGTGACCGATATCTGTCGGTCAAAGTTCTTGACCGGTTATGACCGACTGATGATTGACAATGACAGGCCGTTGACATCCCAATAAAATTTTAAATAAGGTAAAATAACGCTATTCGAAACTGATCTGCGTAACACAAGCTGCATGTTGGCGTGCCTGGCCGTCAATATTTAATTTGACCATATTTGAACTAATTATAAATATCCTCATTCTTCCGTATTTTAAAGTAAAAAAATGTCTACTCAATTTTTTTCGAAATTAAGTCAAAATTATATTGAATTATTAAAAGATGATGAATACTATGATATTACAATTGAAGTTGGTGAAGATCCTAACGTAAAAATATTTCGTGCTCACATGAATATTTTGTGTTACCGTTCTCCGTATTTACGACGAATTTTATCTTCTAATAAAAAGAACAACGATAACGTATTAACTCATATTAAATTACCAAATATTTCACCAGAAATATTTCAAATTATTTTAGAGTAAGTAAATTTAATATGAATTATGGTGGATAATATATTATTTCTAATATTTATTAAATTTTGTAATACAGATATATTTATGGTGGTATTCTTTCGTTGAATGAGCATGATACTTCAGATTTTCTTAAAATTTTGGCCGCCGCAGATAACCTTCATCTTCAAGAACTAATTAATTATTTACAAAAATTTTTAATTGAAAATAAGTCAGAGTGGATAGTACAAAATTTTGAATTTACTCAACAAATTAGTTCAACATCTAATAATTTATTATACCTTCAAGAATTTTGTACAAAATTGATGGCTCAATCTCCTGAAAAAATACTTTTGTCATTTAACTTCACATTATTACTTTCTGAAAACTCTTTAATTTCACTTATTAAAAGGGATGATTTACAAATGAAAGAGGTTGAGGTATGGGAACACGTATTAAAATGGGGACTTGCAAAGAATCCAACCCTAACTCCAGATCCTAAAACTTGGTCAGATGATGATTTCAAAAACATGGAAAATACATTAGAACATTGTTTACCTTTAGTTAGATTTTTTAGTTTATCATCTAAAGAATTCTCACAAAAAGTTCGTCCGTACCAAAAACTCTTGAACCGGCAACTTTATGAAGACTTAGTAGACTCGTTCATGGATCCTGATAGTAAACCGAATGAAAATATTTTACTTCCTAGAAATATTAAAATTGAGAAAATTATTGATTCAAAAATTGTTACTAATTTGAGTATTGTTAAAACTATTTCCAGGCAAATTGATAAAATGGATATCAGAAATAACTTTGCACATTTAAAAGAATCATACAAATTTGAATTATTACTAAGAGGAAGCCGTGATGGATTTACTCCTAAAAAATTTCATGAATTATGTGACAATAAACCTAATACTGTTACTTTTATTAAAATAAAAGGAACAGAGGAGATTATTGGTGGATACAATCCGATAATATGGAAATCTTCTGGTGGTCGGGGTGAAACTAAAGACAGTTTTATTTTTTCTTTTAAAAATAATAATGTTAAAGATTTAATTATTAGTAATGTACAAGATAAAGAACATGCAGTAATGTATCATTCTAGATTTGGACCACAATTTGGCCATGATATTTATATATATTCTTCCACTGAATCTACTGATTATAGTACACTTTGTTATAAAAAAAAATATTATGAAAAAAAGATAAGAGATACTGAAGAATATTTGTTTATAGGAGATTATGAAGTATTTCAAATGTTGAAATAAATATATGTTTTAAAATTAAATAAATGTTGTTACTTGGTTTTAAAATTTGTACATTATTCATTTTATAATGCTTTACAGCGATGAAATGACGTTGCTTTTTCTTGAAATAAATTTTTATTTCATCTGATATTGGTGAAAGTATCTCTTTATCTTAGAGTGATTTTAAGAGATTTTTAATAAATTCAAAAATTATTTTGATAGATGATCGCTTATTAAGAAACGAGTTGAATCGCGAAACTCACGTAAAATAGAAATAAAAATCCATTACTAATTTATAAAATCGATAGTCCCAATTCATCTCTCGTCACTTCAATAATCCTGTAACTCTTTAACCTTTTCTTCATTTTTAATAATTATACAACATGAAATAATCTATCATTTATCATAAATATTAATACTGATTAGTACGACTCAAACTAAATAATATAAATTAAAATTAAAATTGCGTCTTAAAATGAATCCGTAAAAAGTATACTATGAATATTCACAGATTTCTTTAAATAGCGAAAAAAATATTTCATAGACTCCTTATACTTCAAAATCATTTATTGAAAATACATTTTCAAAATAACACATCTTTTTTGCATGATTAATCTTGAGCAAACGCTGTCAAACTTTGGACCGCCGTGTTAAGAGTCAAATTTACTGCATGATCTGTACAGACTCTGGTAAAAGTAATGGCGTTTAATATAGCACATAAATTTTATAATGAAGATATGAAATCTTTTTTTTATTTTTGAGAAGAAGAGTCAAAAATACAAATATTTTATTATTTGATAAATATTTGGTTTTACCTCTATTTGCATAAACACATGCTTCAATTTGATTTTGCATGCTATTATCACCAATAACCTCGCTATTAATAATTATGCTATTTTGAAAATTATTTTACTCTTTTCTAAATAATTGAGAAATGGCTTGTAAAATTTTTTTCTTTTTTTGTATTACCATCTTCTTAATATACTGCTTCAAAAACTAGTGATCCGATCCTATGTCTAAAAAGCCATCCAGATTCAATCCGGTTGGCTTCAGCTGAATCCGGACGATAATCCGAATCCAAAATTCAACAGATTATCCAAACTTTCACAGATCCATCCTAGAAAATTTCATTATAATTTTTATTTGAAATTGAAATATAAACATACAAACATACAATTTAAACAAAAAAAAGTTTTGTTAAGCCCTTTTGCGGAATTTACATTTAATTTTGTATTTATTATTCTTTATCTTTAAAAATTTATAAATGTGCTGATATACTTATTAATATTTATAAATTAACTATTTAACACACTTTTTCCCGTTGAGTCTATTCTATTTATTGTTCAATAAATATGAATGTGGTTTGACTGATCTGATTATCAATTCTTCTTGTGACGTTATTAAGATTTAAGGAAAAACTGCAACGTTGATAATCGATCTGATCATACAATTATATAATTTTTATACGGATTACAATTCGTTAATCCGGATGATCTCCCATACGGTGTACCGTTTTATTACGGATATCAGATGAGCTGGGATCTATCCGGATTTATCGGATTCAGGATTGTCAAAATAATCCAAAGTTTTATTATGATTTGAGATTTGGGCTTTAAAATGAGCATGAAAAACTCATTATTGAAAGACAAATTTTCATACATCATCTTAAATATTATGAAAGTTGTTATTTTACATCTCTATTATAATAATAAGATCGTCAATAACCTAAAAAATTATCTGGTAAGTCAAAAATACACATATTTTAAAATTTTCTTGATGAAAATTAAAATAATGTGAAAATGGCCATCATTTCGATTTTGGTAGTATTTCTAAGATAAAGCTTTAGTATTGACATTTAAAATAAAAATATTTAAAACTTTGGCATTTTTTATAAAAGAGGTATATATTGCTTACAGAAATGCAAAAAAATTTCCAATTCAATTAGAAAATTCTTAAAAATTTGACTCAAGAAAAAAGTTAAAACCCTCATAATAAATTTAATTATAATGGGAGATATTTTTGGTAATAAAATAAAAATAATGTTAGTATTTGGAATTACTTTTTTTCATTGTTTTTTAAATGAGCATTCCACTGTTTAATTTAGTATAAAAAGCAATACTCTAATTGGGATAGTAATGAAGTTATGATCAAATTAAGAAGCGGTATTCTCACCGCCATTATTTTCGCCAGAGACTATATCTTTTATATAATTAAAATTTCATTTTTGTTATAATAATTTTTTCTATTCAATTTGAAATAAGATGAAACAATACTTTTAAACATAAATCAATAATTTAGGTTGCATTTCCAATTGAATTTATTTTTTCTGATGTGTTGATAGTTGATACAATATCGGTAGCTGATTCTTTACTTAGAAGGTTGATAGTAAACAATGTTGTTGTACTTTTTATTATTTTTTAATCAAATACCAGGATATCATATAAGACACATTTTAGTACTTCTATTTCTTTCATATACAAATCATCGATAGTTGAAATTAGAACCATTAAATTTGTGCAAAAATTCAAAGTATAATATCAGTATTTTTATAAATAATCTACTACTTCTTGGAAGTTGGAATTAAACTCATCTGCAGCCCTACTTATTCAACAAAAGAATAATACTACCATATTACATTAGAAATTTAAAAAGTCATAATAAATATTCAAAATTCGCTCTATGATTTTTATTGTGAAGAGTATAGTATCTTCGGTGAAAAAAAAAAATTTATTTTTCTTGATTAGAATTTATGTGGAGCTTTCGAAAAAATTTATTATGGAAATATTCATTATATCAAAAAATTTTATTTTAACCAATTGACATCTTAAATCTAACAATATTAATAAAAGCACGCTTATCTCTTTGTGATTTGAAAAACTTCATAATCTTCTATGATAAAGTCTCCATCAATATCTTTTACTCTTTTTTCATAATTACTTTTTCTATATCTAAAATTATCATAATCTATAGACTCATTTCTAGCCCATATACTAAAATCACAAAAATCCGGACCATTTATTTTGCAATAATACAAAGCACGATCTTCATTTACTATATTGCTAATGATTGCACATTGTGCATTTTTATTTTTAAATGAAAAAATAAAACTATCTTTAGTATTAACTAAACCACCAGAAGATTCCCATTTTAAAGGGTTGTACCCACCAAGAATTTCTTCGGTTCCTTTTACTTTCATAAAAGTAACAGTATAAGGCTTACCATCACATAATTGATGAAACCTTTTAGGAGTGAATCCATCTCGGCTTCCTCTTATTAATAATTGAAATTTGTATGGTAAATATAGTTCTCTTAAATGAGAAAAATTACTATTAACATCTACTTTATTGATCCACCTTGAAATAATTGAAACTATACTTAAATCAGTAATTTTTGAATCAATAATCCCATCAAATCTAATATTTCTAGGAAGCAAAATATTATCAGTTGGTTCACTTTCGGGATCTAAATGAGAATTTAATAAATTTTCATAAATTTCGCGTTTTAAGAGCTTTTTATAAGGACGAACTTTTTGTAAAAATTCTTTGGATGATAAACTAAAAAATCTAATTAAAGGTAAACAATGTTGTAAAGTGTTTTCCATTGTTTTAGAATCTTCATCTGACCAAGTAGTAGGATCTGGATTAAGTGTAGGATTTTGTGCAAGACCCCATTTTAGTAAATGCTCCCAAATCTCGATTTCTTTCATTTGTAAATCATCTTTTTTGATAAATTGAACTAAAGCTTTTTCAGAAATTGAAGTAAAGTCAAGTGATTTAAATATTTTTACTGGAGATTTTACCATCAAATCTGTACAAAATTGTTGAAGTTCTATTAAAGAATCAAATTGAAAACTTGTTTGATAAATAAGTTCAAAATGTTGTTCCATCCATTCGGATTTATTTTCAATCAAATATTTTTGCAAATAATTAATTAATTCTTGAAGTAGTAGTTCATCTGCAGCTAGTAAAATTTTAAAAATTTCTGAAGTTTCTTGCCCATTTAACGAAAGGATACCACCATAAATATACCTATTCAAGATATCATTAGAATTATATTTATTATGTAATATATCAAAATCACTGTGAAATTTAAGGATGGTAACGGTCATTAACCGGTCAATGGCTCGTGACCGGTATCGGTTGGTCACCGAGCGACGCCATTCTTAATAAAATTATAAACTCACCTTAAAATAATTTTAAAGACATCTGACGATATATTTGGTATTTTAATAAAAGTTAAACTATTATCGTTATTCTTTTTATTGACAGTTAAAATTCGTCGTAAATATGGAGAACGGTAACACAGAATATTCATATGAGCACGAAATATTTTTGCATTAAGATCATCACCAACTTCAATAGTAATATCATAATATTCATCATCTTCCAACAATTCAATGTAATTTTGACTTAATTTCGAAAAAAATTGAGTAGACATTTTGTTGATTTTTTTTTTTTAAGGTCTAATATTTATAATTAATTCAGATATATCTATGCATAATAGTACAATTTCCTATTATATATAAGTATGGTAAAACAAGCCGCAGGTTGGCGCTGTACATCAATATTTAATTTGACCATATTTGAAACTAATTATAAATGTTAAATACCCTCATTCTTCCGTATTTTAAAACAAACAAAAATGTCTACTCAATTTTTTTCGAAATTAAGTCAAAATTATATCGAATTATTAAAAGATGATGAATACTATGATATTACAATTGAAGTTGGCGAAGATCCTAACGTAAAAATATTCCGTGCTCACATGAATATTTTGTGTTACCGTTCTCCATATTTACGACGAATTGTAGCTTCTAATAAAAAGAACAACAATAGCGTATTAGCTCATATTAAACTATCAAATATTTCACCGGAAATATTTCAAATTTTTCTAGAGTAAGTAAATAAGTAAATTAAACGTGGATAATATATTATTTCTAATATTTATTTGATTTTTGTAATATAGGTATATTTATGGTGGTATTCTTTCATTGAATGTGGATAACGCTTCAGACTTTTTTAAAATTTTGACCTCGGCAGATAACTTTCACCTTCAGGAATTAGTTAATTACTTACAAAAATATTTAATTGAAAATAAGTCTGAATGGATAGTACAAAATTTTGAATTTACTCAACAAATTAGTTCAAAATCTGATAATTTATTAGAGCTACAAGAATTTTGTACAAAATTAATAGCTCAATCTCCCGAAAAATTACTTTTATCATTTAACTTCATCTCACTTTCTAAAAAATCTTTAATTTCACTTATTAAAAGGGATGATTTACAAATGAAAGAGGTTGAAGTATGGGAACATGTATTAGAATGGGGACTTGCACAAAATCAAACCCTAATTCCAGATCCTAAAACTTGGTCAGATGATGATTTCAAATAAATGGAATATACCTTAGAACATTGTTTACCTTTAGTTAGATTTTTTAGTTTATCATCTAAAGAATTCTCACAAAAAGTTCGTCCATATCAAAAACTCTTTAGCCGACAACTTTATGAAGAAATAGTAGATTCTTTTATGGATCCCGATAGTAAACCGAATGCAAACATTTTGCTTCCCAGAAATATTAAAATTGAGAAAATTATTGATTCAAAAATCGTTACTAATTTGAGTATTGTTAAAACTATTTTGAGACAAATTGATAAAATGAATATCAGAAATAATTTTGCACATTTGAAAGAATCGTACAAATTTAAATTATTATTAAGAGGAAGCCGTGATGGATTTACACCTAAAAAATTCCATGAATTATGCGATGGTAAATCTAATACTGTTATTTTAATTAAAATAGAGGGAACAGAGGAGATTGTCGGGGGATACAATCCGTTAATATGGAAATCTTCTGGTTTATGGGTTGAAACTTAAGAAAGTTTTATTTTTTCTTTTAAAAATAATGATGTTAATGGTTCGATTATTAGTAGTGTACAAGATGCAAATCATGCAGTATTTTATGATGCTGAGCATGGGCCACAATTTGGTTGTGATATTTATATATATTCTTCCAATGAATCTACTGATTATAGTACAATTAGTTGCGATGAGGAATATTATGATAAAATGATAAGAGATACTAATAATGTATTTTCTATAGAAGATTATGAAGTATTTCAAATTTTGAGATAAATGTTTTAAATTAGATAGATGATGTTACCGGGTTTTAAATTTCTGCATTATTCATTTTATACAAGCTTATTAACAAAGATATGACGTTTCTCTTTCTTAAAATAAATTTTTATTTCAACCGTACTAATATAATGAGTATTACTATCAAATTAATAACGGAATAATTAATCTCACCCGGATTTTTCATTCAAAAATAGTAGACTCTTTATTAAAAATCATCGCATCATTGATGATTTATTTCATGTCCAAGAGATACTCCTGTATATGAAACAGTATGTGAATAGTTGTTAGAATAATAAACGAGCAAATGTCAAGCCGTTGCGACACATTAACCAAAAAGCTATTATGAACTGAATTAAAATTCAAAATAATCCGCATTTTCATCATTCCAATATCATTTGCTTTAACGTTTTAGTAACACCTAAATTTTATATTTTCAATTAATTACAATTTATTGTTTAGTATACTATTATCTCAACTTATAAAAAATAATACTAACGTTCTGTGTAAATATTGGTAGTTAAAAGTAATTTTTGAATAAATAAATAAATAAAGGTAAAAAAAATTCATGAATAAATATTCATCAGTCGAAATACTTCATATTCCTCAGCGTAAAATCTATCCTCAGTTTCTCTAATCGGTTTTTCATAAGAATTTTTACAAGCATAACATTAATTAGTACTAAGTGTATTAATATCTAATCCCCATAAAATAAGGTCTCCATTACCAAATGATGGACCATAATAAGATCTATTATCTATAGTATGGCGATTATCAACTATATAATTTTCACTTCTGTTATTATTAAAAGAAAATATAAAACTATCTTTAGTATTACTATATCTATAAGCAGATTTCCATGTGATCGGATTATATCCTCCAAGAATTTCGTTACTACCTTTCACTTTAGCAATTGTAACAGTACGAGATTGAAGATCACAAAATTTATGAAACTTTTCAATCCCGGGATCCACGGAATAATAATTTGAATTCATATGGTAACTTTAATTTATCAGTAATTTCTAATTCTAATCCATTGACCCATTTTGAGATTGTTTCGGAATGCTGATAGGTAATAATATTTGAATCAATACCACTTGAGTTAATATTTCTTGGTATACGAGATTTTGATTCACCTTTCTTATTATCAGGATTCAAGAGACTCAATTATAAATCATCATATAATTCTGTTGGTAAAACTTTTCTGTAAGGATCTAATAAATGGAATGCATTTCTGAAAGGTATTCTTCAAGTATTGAAATCTTCTTCTGAATAGTCATTAACGTTAGAAGGCAGTTCTGCTGAATTTTGAGCAATTCCCCATTTAAGTACATATTCCCAAACTAGATATTCGTCCATTTGAAGATTATCATCCTGAATAACCGAAATTAAACGATTTTTCGGAATTGAAGTAAAATTTTGCGATTTGAATATCTTGTCAGGTTCATTAGATATTTTAGATATTACACAATTACAATACTTCTGAAGATCCAGAAAAGAATCATTTTCAAAACTTGTTCGACATATCAGATCAAAATTTTGTTCCATCCAGTTTGAATTGTTTTCCATTAAAAAGGATTGAATATGGATAACTAACTCCTGAAGACCTAATTCATTAGCGGCAACTAATAATTTAATTATATTTGACGCATCATGTTCTTTTAAAGAAAGTCTTCTGCCATAAATGTACCTTGAAAACAGAAATATAATAAATATAATAGTATATTGATAAAAAAAAAAGTAACGACACCTTAATTCAATTAGGGTTTACTTTAAAATAATTTCAAAAATTTCCGGTAAAATATTAGGTAGTTCAATACGTGACAAGGTCCCATCATTATTTTTTTTATTAGTCGACAACTTTCTTCGTAGGTAATGAGAACGGTAACTTAAAATAACCGTTTGAGCGTGAAATGTTTTTACATGGGGGTTATCACCGACTTCAATATTAACATCATAATATTCGTCATCATCCAAAATTTCAAGGAAATTTTGTGATAATTTTGGCGAAAATTTAAAATTATCAATAATGTTCATTTCTGCATTTTCAATAACTGCCGAATCATCATCCCACTTTTGCAAAATGAATTGTTGATTCTTGCCACCATGCTTATCCCACAAGTGGATGATGTTAGTCCCCTATAAAAATACAAGTTAAAAAAAAATTATTATTATTATAATCTCTAATATTATATCAAGAAAAGCAATTTAGATAGCATACCGAGACATCAAGGACAAAATTTCGATTAAATTTCAAATAGAAAGAATTGTCCTCATAGTTGTATTCCCATTCTTGACCGCGAGAAGGTTCATCATGCTTATGCTTATGGTATTGAACAATTCTCGTACCTTTATGATAATTAAAATACTTTAATTGTGGAATTAGAGAAAACAAAATAATATTCACTAAATAACTCACCAGTTTGGCATTTCGCTTAATTATCAAAGAAAATTTTTTTTTGATTTAGAAATTAGAAGATTTGATTTCACTAATTAAATTACGTTGTTACATACCTCCGACAACATCAAGCACGAAGCCAGGTCTTTTATTCACAATAAATCCACCATTAAAATACCAGAGTTGCATATCAACCTAAACATGGAGAAAATAAAAACAATCGATTAATAAGCAATAATCACACTATAATCACACGTTATTATTCTATTAAAATCTAATGTCAACATTACGTTGGGATCATGCTCGGATTTCTTACTACGTTGGATAATTTCAATTTTCAACAGAACTACAAAAAGAGCCATCTTTAACTTCAAGAACTTTCCCAGAATGTTGAGCTATAATCCAATAATAGTTAGTCATTTTTAGAATAAATTCAGAATAAATTCAGCAAGGGAAAGTATCAAAAAAAATTTTCTATACCGAGTAAGTATTTTGTACATATTTTATTCGGCAAACGGAAAATCATTTAGCCAATTGCAAAAGTCACGCGCCCTAACACATGATCTTGATGTCCATAAATTAAATCTAAAAACACAAACAAAATTAATAATTATTTATGACGATAAATATAAGATTAATGTGTATTATATTATGCAAAAACTGATTAATTAATCATTTTTTATTTGGCGAGAAAATAATAGAGATTTGAATGATCTAACTTTAAATAGATCGATATTATTCTAATAGATTAAATCTTGAATTTTATTATTATTGATCAGATCAGACTTAAAAATTATATAATGTCCTGTCCATCATTCACAAGCCATTTGGAATATATTTTCAGTGAGCAGATAATACAAGGTTAATTACATATCATGCTTCGAATTATCGTAATCTACCCTTTGAAATGAGGTATTACACGACATTTCTGTTATTTTGTATAAAAAGAAAAATCTCAAAATTGCATCAACTAATAATCTTACTTTGTCAGTTTCTGGTATTAATAACCCCGAAAAATCAATTGAAGAGACAAACAAGAATTATTTACGATTATCATTTTTCAAGTAAAACATTGATTCGTACTATTCCAGATATTAAATTGATTTAACATTTAATTCTTTCACTGACATTAAATTTTATTTAATTCTTTAAAAGGTAATCTGTTTACAAGACATTTTTGTTATTCTGTATAATATTCGTGAGACATAAAAAACAAAATGGATTTTTGAATGATGACGATTGATATTATATAATATGTTATTATATACTTATGCGTGATTTATTCTTATATTTTATGTTTTTGAAATTTAATATAGTTTTCTTTTAAATTCAAAGTGGTAAATAACATTTGATAAAGTTTATATATCATTTTTTAAAAAAAAATGTCATTTGCAAATGACAAATGATAAAATGACATAATTTTGTCATTTCTAATTGTTTGATGATGATATTGATGGTATAATAATGTCAATTCTGAAATCTATATAGATCATTTAGATAGTGAAAATTATATAGGCGAATCTGACAAAAGACCAAATGATTTTGAATTGGGTATTCATCCAGCAGATAACATGTTAGCTAAATGGAAATTACTTAGTTTTATTTGATAAGTCTTCAGAAACACCAGTTTATGTTGATACAATGATAAATTTAGATTAAAATTGTTATTAAACAAATAAGGCTTACATTGTTACAAAATAAATAATGTTACAACCTAATGAATGTTACATACACACTGTAAATCAAAATGTATTAGTACCCAAACGAGAATTGACTGTGGCTAGGACATACGTTCCACAGTTATATCGTTCATCATTTAGTCTATAATTCCAATGTCATACTATCTCGTTCAATAACTACTGCAAGGTAACTTAATTTAAAAAAAAATGTGTAAATTTCTGAGATTGAAAAATAACTTCGGCCTAATATGTAATGACAAAAGGTTTTTTATACTATTTATTCTCATGATATACGACACATCATTACATTTAACTCTTATGAATCATATTAAGCTACTTTATATGTTGTTTATCGTGAGAATAAATAATAATAGTAATAACATAAAATATTTAAATAGCTTATAAACTTTATGTGATCTCGTTCTTCTCTAAATAAGTCTTCCTGAATAATATTTAGTAAACATTAATCATGTTAGGTATTAAAAAAAATTTATTTGTCTCGCGTGAATATAAACAAAAAAAAACCAGAGAAAGAAGCTGACAAGATAGAGGTAAGAAGAATTTTAGTATATGAACTTACGTTATCTTAATTTCTTGTATTAACTTAATTAAAATTTGTAGGGATTACAAAGAAAATGCAAACATCCTTTGTGAAAGAAAATGAGAATGAAGGTAATCATAACTTTTCATGATTATTTGTCAACTTCTTGCGTGCATCAAATAAATAAAGTCTCTTATAACCTTGATTGCAAATTTTGATCTTCCAAGCTTCGTACGTGAAAGTCCTGTTCTCACTAATGACATGAAAAATCGAAAATATTTGGACTATTTCTTGACAAGTTTCTGCAGAACAGGATTCGATCTTAATGTCATAACTCCATAGATTACTTCTTATCCTGATGGGTATTCCTTGAAGAATAAGATGACAATATGATGTATAGATGGATTCAATGGTTAAAGAACAATGCAGACGTAGACATGATGATGGAACAGAGGGTAGAGAAACTGATGTATTACAACTCAAGTAACACTTGAAGCTGCAAGATATTTATGTAATCAATTCACTCTGGAATCTATATTCATGAATGTCATTGCAATATTCATAATAAGGATTGGCAAGGATGCTCATGCATCATAATTTTTCAACTTCCAAGTGAGAGGGTTAAACTACAAAATTATTATATTAATTTAGAAGGTAGTGAGTTGTCGTAATGGAAAATTTTCAGAATTATTAAGAAGAAAGTGGTTTGTTCAAGAACATCAATTATCTAATCATAATGAGGTTATTCATGCTTATAATTATGTTGGGAAGGAACAAGCTAAAAGAATTGCAGATTCACATCACCCACCATGAGATCAGTTAGCTGCAGTTCATGATTGTGGGGAGAAATTCTTGATTCTGCAATTAAAGGAGTTATTATATTTCCAAAAACAGAAGTACTAAAAGAATATATACAAAGTCTAAAGTTAATTTTTAGCATCATATGCTTAATTATTCAATATCTTTAAATTTTTAAAAACTGAATTTGCTAGATTTTACAATGTAATAGCTAATATAGAAAAAATTAAAGTTACATCATGCTACTTCTATTGCTTCATAAATTCTAATATAAATACTAGGGAAACGGTAAACCGTTACGTAGTCCGGAGCTTATCAGTATATAGGTAGATAATCACATGCTCAATTAACCGATCGAGATAATTTTGTGTGATATAAGAACCAATTAAACGTCGACTCAAAGAACAAGCGGACGGACAACGGGATATTTTGTACCACCATGGATAGAACATAAAGAGTCCTTCGCTACGCTCCGGACTAATTAACGGTGATAACATATTTTTATTGTATATGTTCTATGTAAGCACTGGACATTTTTCACGTATGTTATTGATCACTTTATAATAGTGATACACAAATTTTGGTCACTTTATAATTAGTGATATACAAAATTTTTGATCACTTTATTATAAAATAATAAATAAGATACACGAAAAAAGGTCTCAGTTGCTTACGTCATACATATCCAATAACTTTATTATCAGTCATGTTTATGATAACTGATTTACACTAGGATGCTACTCTATCATGTGGCCTTCGGCCATATGATATACGAGCATCCTTATCCTGGGCCACGGTCCAGATGCTTATCCTGGACCAGCAAATCTAATTGGATAAGATTGGTTTGTGTAACATTTGCCTTAAGAAAAAACAATTCGCGTTTTTTTAAAAAAAAGTTATGAAATGCCTTTTTTTAAAAGCATTTAATACTACCGTTTTAAAGTAATATGTTATTTAAAATTTGTATTTTGATATGCATTTTATTAAACTTTATTAATAAATAAGTAAAATTGCATATATAACTTTATAAAAAAGGTCTTTACATTATTTTTTACTGTAATTTTATTATTAAAATTATTTTAATGTTAATATCAAAACAAAAGTACGAAGTAATATTATATTAGCTTTAAAAGTAATGTTATAAATGTGTAATTTACTTAACCCCAAAACTTAAAAAAAAACACTTGATTTCCAGAATAATATTAATATATCATAAAACTTCTTCAAAAAGAAAATAAAAAACATTTAGCATTATCATAAAACTACAATAAATACAATTAAAATTAAAATATACAAGCTTAAATGAAATATGAAATACTAAGTACTAACATACCACAAAAAGAATAGAGAAAGAGTGAAAGATAGGAAGAGTGAGAGATAAAATAAATTATGCCGGAGCTATGTAATAAAAGTGCTAGTAATTAGCCAATCAAAAGTTGACTGGTCCAGAATAAGCATCTGGACCGGTGGATCAGGTTAAGGATGGCCTATGATATACATAGCAATCCTAGTGGTAAATCAGTTATCATCTACAACATGACTGATAACAATTACATATTAATAATAAACTGATGTTATATATTGCTTTATACAACAAGTTAACATTAATTTTTAATGGGGACTTTAAGCAAACTTAAACAAATGTAGTGTTCATGTTAGTTGGTTCAGTTATCTATTTGTAAAAATATAGTACTCATTTCTTTATAATCTGAAATACATCATAATATTCTGAGAAGCATTACTTGATTTATTTTAAGAATATGATAAAAATGTATTGTTAAAGAAAAATTTTGTTTTGCCTAATATATAACATATAGGCGAATTAAAATTGTTATTAATATTTTTCAGTTATGACAATAAAATTTGATAATCACACTAAATCTATTTTTTTAGGCTAAGCCTGTCTGTAAATATGTAGCCTCAGTAAGGTAACATTAATGGGTTGCTACCTAATTAAACTGCATTTTAAAGATCTTAAATTCATATATCAGTTTTACGATCATGTAATAACTATTCTTAAAGAATTTGTTAAGTTATAGCTTTTCATTTATGGCACTAAAAGCACTAAAGTATCTGTGCAAGTAAATTTGTATTAACCCTTCATAGAAAAAAAATAAAACTAGTATTAAAATTGAATCATGAAATTTATCATTTTTCTTAAAAGAAAATATAAACTTTAAGTTTGATCCCAACCATCAGAAGATTTCATATTTAAAGATTATGCCCACCTAATATTTTGACAATTCCATCCATTTACTTTAATAAATGTAACAGTATTGGGTTTTATCATCATGTAATTCATGAAATCTTAATAATAATTCGAATTTGATATATATATATATATATATGGTAAATATAATTCTCTCGAATATGAAAATTTACTATTAAATCCACTTTATCAATCCTATCTCGAAATAATCGAAATAATATTTAAATTAACAATTTTTTTATCAATGATTCTATCAATTTTCAAATTTCTAGGGAGCATAATATTATTATCATTTGGTTTAACATCAGGATCCATATACGAGTTCAACAAATTTTCATAAAGTTGTTGCTTAAAAAGTTTTTCATATGGACGAACTTTGTGTAAAAATTCTATGAACTATAAAATCTAATTAAAGGTAAACAATTTTGTAAAGTATTTTCTATCATTCTAAAATCATCATCGTCCAAGTATCAGGATTTGGAATGAGAGTTTGATCTTTTGTTCAAGACCCTATTTTAGCACATGCCCCAAATTCAATTTCCTTCTTTTGAAAATCATCTCTTTTTATATAAAGTGAAATTAAAAATTTTTCAGAAGACGCAGTAAAATCAAGTGATTTAAATATTTTTCAGGTGATTTGGCCACAAAATCTATATAAAATTGTTGAATTTATGACAAATTATTATATTAAAAGCTATTCGATGTACAAGTTCAAAATGTCGCTCCATTCACTCAATTTTGTTTCAATAAAATAGTTTTATAAATAATCAACTAATTCTTGAAGAAGAAGCTCATCAGCAGCAATTAAAATTTTAAAAATATCTAACGTGTCCTCGTTCAACAAAAAAGATGCCACCATATAGATACCTATATTGAATATAAGATTATTATAAATATTATACTGTAATTTAAATTTATTACATATATTACTTTTTAATACTTTATAATAATTTGGAAGATTTTCGATGAGTTAAGACGTTATTATTTTTTTAGAAGCCAAAGATCGTCGTAAAAAAGGAGAACGAGCACTATAAGGGCTGAATTTACCTGAAACTATTAATTATGGGCGCAGTACTACATTTAGTTTAAATGTATAAAAATTTTAAGTGTTTTAAATTTACTGCGTCCGCAATGACGTTCGCATTTATTATTAATAGAGACTGTCCGAAATGACCAGTTTGTTTAGGGGATTGCGCCTGTAGTGACGTTAAAATAACTTTTAGTTCTTTAATGAAAAGCGGTTTTTATATGAAGTTGTTAAATTTAGGAAATCAATATTTTAATTGATTATTTTTAATTTTTATTAGTTTCCTATAAATATATTGTGTGAAATTTGGCACAATGTTAGATTTGAAATGATTTTCTTCTTGAAATTTTCGTTATATTAATCATTTAATTAATGAACTTGGGATTTGTTATAATTTTCATCAAATATAGTAATAAATTTATTTTCGTAGCTTGGTGTGGTAAACGTGTTAAGTTCTACAGCACGAAATATTTTTACGTTCGGGTAAACATCATAATATTCATCATCTTCCAATATTTTGAAAAAAATTGAACAGACATTTTTTAAATTGCGAAAATCCAAAATTCACGTGATATTGATATAAATTTTATATTTAAATTATTACGATCTCGTATAAATTGATAGATATGTTTATAAAATTCTGAGTTAAAAAAAAATATAATTTATTTATTTATAAGTATTTTTTTTTTTAACTCTTTAACAGTCGCCAATAAGTTAGAGGAATTCTTAATATTTAAAAGCAGCATTTGAATTTTAGATTGATTTAATATTTGTAATATAATAGTTAAACGTTCCTGTCATTTGTAACATAATAATAAATTGCAAACTATCACTACTAGAACTATGAATCCTTCACAAAATATATTGCCCAAGTTTAGGAGCACTTAAAATGTTGATTTAGATTGATTAATAAATATATAAAAGAAATCCAAAAAAAATCTTCAATTAGCAAAAATTAAAATTATAAAAGTAATATGAGCTAGCTTTAATTTACGAAATATTTTCATTTACAGCATATTGCAAATACAGAAATACAATACTAAAAACCCTTTAACAAACAATAGTGACAGCTCATTCCAATCGATATACCTCACTGAGTCAAATTTACCGTCTTTATATATAAAAGAAATAACACAATATACTCATTCATATGATTCGAACCATTGAGTGCATGACTGCATGGAAGAAAATTATGACATTATTTACTCTTGAAAGACAAATGTATGTTATTCTCTATCATTTAGCTAATATATTTAGTGGCCCAAACCAGTATAGATATTTTTTCATTTTATGTGTTCTAAAATTTTGAGTTACTTCACCTGTGGTCAGTGATGATTACTGCAGCCCAAATTTTTATTTAAAAGTATTCTATTTATTTAATATAAGTGTAGGTAGAATTCAAAAGCAATAAAAATTTGAAAATATTTATTCACCATTATTGCTTCAAATGAACAAAATTAAATCTCACTGCCAAGATTGTAATGTAAGGATAAAATACAGTTTCTATTTGTATCTCGTCTATATTATTGTGACTCATTTTTTTTTTATTTTCAAGTTTATAAAAAATGAATTTTGTTTTTATTTAAAAAATTATTTATAGGAAGTTAATTATTTAATTCTATTATTAAATAATTAGTAAGCTACTTAATTTGGTGTGGAATGTCCGTTAAATACATATATTATTAAAAAATAATTTAAAAAATTTACTGAATAATTGAAAAAAAAATTAATTGGCTTCTGTTTGGTAAAGTTTAATTCAAAACAGGTGCGTAAAAAATAAAGTTGAATCATTCAGGTGAATCTTCTTAACAACTGACTGACAGTGAGCTTACTAAAAGTACTGCATGGAAGTATACTGTCACTCCACATCTCCATCATCGAATTATTTCCAGTTTGTTATACTATTAAGCATAAACACTCTTTAATTTATATATACTTTCCATAGATAATTCTATAGACTATTTAATAAAAAAGATGTAAATACTTAAAATAGGGGAGGGTGATTAACTCGGCTTAATGGAACTAGAGACATAAAGTAAATAAACAATTTGAGTCAATAGTTCATGAAAGGAAATTCTACACAAAATTTAAATCATTCGTTTCATAAAAAATACTATACCAGCAATATAAAAAGTTCTGCTCATAAAAATTATGATAAAAGATTATTTTTTGATACGAACTTTAAGAATATCCTATGGCAATTTCATCTAATTTAATCTCTTTTATTTATAATACTAAATCTTAAATTATACAAACAAAAAAATAAATTTATCTCTTTAAGATTTGAAATATCTCATATTCTTCAATAATAAATTCACCATCAGTATCTCTTATTCTTTTTTCATAATGACATTTTTTATAAACCATCTCGGTATAATCTGTAGATTCATTAGGAGCCCACAAAATAATATCGCCAAAATTAGGTCCATTATTAGACTAACAATAGAAACCTTGATTCGTTTCTCCCATGTTACTAATAATTGCGTTTTTAATATCTTTATTTTTAAAAGAAAAGATAAAACTTCCATAACCACCAGAAGATTCCCATTTTAAAGGGTTGTATCCACCAATAATTTCTTCTGCTCCTTTTACTTTAATTAAAGTAATAGTATTAGGTTTACCATCACATAATTCATGAAATTTTTTTGAAGTAAATCCATCTCGACTTCCACTTAATAATAATTGAAATTTGTATGGCAAATATAATTCTCTTAAATGATCAAATTTACTATTATAATTAATAATATATATTTTATCAATCCATTTCGAAATAGCCGAAATAATATTTAAATTAACGATTTTCGAATCAATAATACTTTTAAACTTAATATTTCTAGGATACAAAATATTATCGGTTGGTTCACTATCAGAATCTAAATGAGAATTTAATAAATTTTCATAAATTTCGCGTTTTAAGAGCTTTTTATAAGGACGAACTTTTTGTAAAAATTCTTTGGATGATAAACTAAAAAATCTAATCCAAGGTAAACAATTTTGTAAAATATTTTCCATTGTTTTAAAATCATCATCTGACCAGTCATTAGGATCTGGAAGAAGTGTAGGATTTTGTGCGAGACCCCATTTTAATACATGTTCCCAAACCTCAATTTCTTTCATTTGTAAATCATCTCTTTTAATGAGTTGGACTAAAGATTTTTTAGGGAGTGAAGTAAAATCAAGCGATTTAAATACTTTCTCTGGAGATTTTGCCATAAGATCTGTACAGAATTGTTGAATTTCCAATAAAGAATTATATTGAAAACTTGTTCGATGAATGAATTCAAAGTGTTGCTCCATCCATTCGGATTTATTTTCAATCAAATATTTTTGTAAATAATCAACTAATTCCTGAAGAAATAGGTCATCTGCTGCCAATAAAATTTGAAAAATTTCTGAAGGATCTTGCACATTTAATGAAAGAATACCACCATAAATATACCTATATTGCAAATTGCAAATTAATTATTTCGATAAATATTAGAGATTATTATAAATTTATACGCATTATATTCACATTATATTTATACTACTGTATGGTCATAAACTTACCTACCTTAAAATAATTTGGAAAACCTCTGGTGATATATTCGGAAACTTTATGTTAATTAAAACATTGTCCTTATTCTGGTTGTTATTAGAGGCCAAAGTACGTCGTAAGTATGGAGAACGGTAACACAAGATACTCTTGTGTGAACGAAATATTTTCACATTAGGATCTTTGCCAACTTCAATTGTAATATCGTAATATTCATTATCTTCCAATAATTCAATATAGTTTTGACTTAATTTTGAAAGAAATTGTGTTGACATATTATAAAAAAACCGAAATTAATATGGTAAAAAAAAAAATTGTGTAAATTTATAAAGTTTACATTTACTTATTTTAGTAATGTAATCATTTCACATTTGGTTAAATTAAATATCAATGCAAATTCTTTCCAAATAAAAATTATTATGCCATCAGAAACAATTTTTATCACATGAATAAATTTTCAATATTTCAATATTTTTGATTCTAATCTCACGGATGAATATATGTTAAATATGTAGTTTTTAACAAGTAATAAAAGTTGATATTATTAAATCGTATAATAATTTAAAATAATTTTTTTTAATGATAAAAATCTTTACAGAAATGTAGCGGTTATATAACCTACTACTGACTACTGAGAAATCATTTTAATCATTTTTAGTTAGCTTACAAGATTATATCTAGTAATGTTATTATTATAAAAATTTTGTTCATGAAAGGTAATGTACTAAATAAAAAAAAAAGCTAAATAATTAGTTTTCATTTATCTATTTGTAAAAATGTCGTACACATTTCCCTATAATCCATAATATTCTGAGAAACATTATTCAATATTGGTAATTTTTATTATGGCATTAAAACAAAAGTGTCGTGATACCTATTTGTAACATATTGGTAATTAAAATTGTTATTTGATAATTGATACTTTTCTCGGATTTTTTTATTTCTAAAATTAAAAAATTAAATCTCTTTCCCATTTTTTTTATGCTAAGCTGATCTGCAAATATGGGTTCTAGTAAGATAACAATCATAACATAGTGTAACATAACGAGTTTAGTTACATCATGTCGTACCTCTTTTTAAAAGACATTTTATTTTTCGTAGAGTATCAGTGCAAGCATCCAGATTGTGGACAAAATAAATCTCCCTTTTTTATTTAGGTACTTTTGAAGTTTATTTAATCCTTCACAGAAATAAATAAAGTTTTTTATGATTTATAGTCCGAATTCTCTTAACAACTTCTTTACAGAAACTTCAAGATAGTAGCGATGGCTTAATGCGCAGTAACTGCGTTATAAATACATAGTGACCACATTATGTAATCGTAAAGAAATTACATATATGTAGTTACTGTGCATTAAGCCATCGCTACGATCTTGAAGTTTCTGTAAAGTTACCGGTTCTATTATAGGATCGTAGCAAAAGCTAGTACCAACAGTTAACTAAAAATACTGCATGGAAACATACTTACTGTTCCTTTGCACCTTCACCACCATATCCTTACCTTTAATTTATAGTAGTATTTAAATATAAAATACTAGCGCTAGTATTTGATTCATATATCTTTTCTATAGATATTTCTATAAAGATCATTTTAATTTTAATAAAAAAAATGTGTAAATACTTAAATTCGAGTCAATTAGTTGGATATACAGTATTTGTTAGATAAAATCGTTCACGGAAGGAAATTCATACAAAATTTAAAATCATTCATAGTTTCATAAAAAAAGTATACCAATAATTTGAAAAATTCGGTTGAGTTATTTGAAATCATGAAAAAAGTTAATTTTTTTGATGCGAGCTTCAAGGTAATTCTATAGTAATTTCAATTTCTTTTTATTTATAATACTAAAATAATAAATAATATAAACATAAAAATACAACAATTATCTCTTTAAGATTTGAAATACTTCATAGTCATCCATAGTAAAATTACCTTCAGTATCTCTTATACTTTTTTCATGATGACGCTTTTTACAGACTAATTTAGTATAAACATTGGTTCCATCAGGAGTATATAAAATAATATCGGCAAAATCAGGTCCATTGTTAGGTCCACAATAAAGTGCTTCATTCGTTTTTTCGATATTACTAATAATTGCACTTTTAATATCTTTATTTTTAAAAGAAAATATAAAACTATCTTTAGTTACAACCCAACCACCAGAAGATTCCCATTTTAGAGGGTTATATCCACCAATAATTTCTTCTGCTCCTTTTACTTTGATAAAAGTAACAGTATAAGGTTTACCATCACATAATTGATGAAATTTTTTAGGAGTAAATCCATCTCGACTTCCTCTTAATAATAATTGAAATTTGTATGGTAAATATAATTCTCTTAAATAAGAAAAGTTACAATTAACATCAACTTTATTGATCCATCTTGAAATAATCGAAGCCATATTCAAATCAATAATTTTTGAATCAATAATACCATCAAATCTAATATTTCTAGGAAGTAAAATATTATCAATTGGTTTAATATCAGGATCTAAGTGAGAATTTAATAAATTTTCATAAACTTGGCGTCTTAAGAGCTTTTTATAAGGATGAACTTTTTGTAAAAATTCTTTGGATGATAAACTAAAAAATCTAATCCAAGGTAAACAATGTTGTAAAGTATTTTCCATTGTTTTAAAATCATCATCTGACCAGTCATTAGGATCCGGAAGGAGTGTGGGATTTTTTGTAAGTCCCCATTTTAATACATGCTCCCAAACCTCTGATTCTTTCATTTGTAAATCATCTCTTTTAATGAGTTGAACTAAGGATTTATCGGAAAGAGAAGTGAAATCAAGCGATTTAAACACTTTCTCCGGTGATTTTGCCATAAAATCTGTACAGAATTGTTGAATTTCTAATAAAGAATTGTATTGAAAACTTGTTCGATGAATAAATTCAAAATGTTGTTCCATCCATTTAGATTTATTTTCAATCAAATATTTTTGTAAATAATCAATTAATTCTTGAAGAAATAGTTCATCTGCTGCCAATAAAATTTGAAAAATTTCTGAAGCATCTTGTCCACTCAATGAGAGAATACCACCATAAATATACCTGTATCATAAAAATTAATTATTTCGATAAATATTAAAGATCATTATACGTATTATATTCATGTTATATTTAGTCATTATTGTACTGTATATAGTTACAAACTTACCTTAAAATAATTTGGAAAACCTCTGGTGATATATTCGGAAACTTAATGTTAGTTAAAACATTGTCCTTACTCTGGTTTTTACTAGAGGCCAAACTACGTCGTAAGCACGGAGAACGGTAACACAAAATAATCTTGTGTGAACGAAATATTTTCACATTAGGATCTTTACCAACTTCAATTGTAATGTCATAATATTCACTATCATCCAATAATTCAATATAGTTTTGACTTAATTTAGAAAAAAATTGAGTAGACATATTAATATTTATAATAATTTAAAGTACGAATTTAATATGGTTATAAAAAAAAAATTGTGTAATTTATAAAGTTTATTTTTCATTCAAATTTAGTTAAATTAAAGATCAACATAAATTCTTTCCAAATAAAACCATTACGTCATCAGAAAATAATTTTTTAATTCTTTTCATTTATTTTTGCATAAAACGCTGATCAAATCATTTAGTATCCAAAGAACTGGATCTATTCTCAGTGTGTATTATCCCGGAGCTCATTGTCCTGAATAACTTTTTAGTAATTAATACAATTAATATCTATAAGATAGTGATTCCGATTTTAACAAAATTATAATAAAGCAAAAAACGTTGAAATAGTTTTAACTTGTTAAAATGAATCAAATGTAGCGATAGCGAGTCTGAATATAAACTTGATGACTAACTGGATACCATAAATTAAAAATTACTCGTAGTCATGTGATATATAGTTTTCATACATCCACCCTAGCGTCGCCTCCAAAAAATGGTAGCCGGATTCATTTTTCCGGGTTACATATAATATTATGGATGTGACAAATAATAGGCAATAACTATGGGGTTTTGGAATATCAGGGTTTTTTTCCCAAAGGGAAAACCCATAGTATTCCGCCCCATGAAATTACTAAGATATACTCAGGAACGTGTGATTTATGATCACTTTAAACTTTGTAATAATATTAAAGTAGAAGTCATTAATGTAATTATATATATAATAAAGAACAGGTAATTTAATTTTATATAATAAAGTTTATTACCATGAAAAACAGTCTAAAAATATCTCGGGAAAAAATATTTACTGTACATATATCATTAGGGAAATTACGATGCTCTATATCATAAGTCACACTTAGTGCGACAGGGTATAATTAGAGTTTTTACATATAAAAAAAATTCGAAGTCCACAGAATAATAACAGCTAGGATGTGACTAACTCTAGTCCTAACCCTAATTCTAAAGAACCGACAAAATGAATCAGGTTACCATTTTTTGGAGGCGGCGCTAGGTTCGTCGTTGTCATACTGAGTATATAATACAAATATGTCCCCAATATCTTTAGTTTTTATTTTTTTTTTTAGGTCTCTTTGTGCTTCTCTTTTTAGTCTTCTTTTGATCTTCTTTTTCTTTCTAGGTCTTTTCTTTACTTCGGTCTTCACTTTTTTTCTGACTGCATTCTCCGTCATTTCTTCTCCTCTCTTTTCTTTAAGTCTTCTCTTTATTAGGTCCTCTTTCAGTTCCTTTTTAGCAACCCTCCAATTATTTCAATTATTTGAACATTTGAACTTATGATAATAATTATAATATTAATTAGTAATGGTTGATTATTGAAAAATTTATTGTTATTAGGTCTTCTTTTTGGTTCCCTTTTTTTACAATCTTCTTTTAGATACTTAGGTTGGGAGTGTGTAAGGATGGGTGGTGCGTGTATGATTTATTATGTATTCCCTTGTCCTCTCGTTTTCCTTCTTTCCTTTGCCTTTCCCTTATTCCCTCGCTCTTTCCGTTCTCTCCTTCCTTTCCTTTTCCCTAATTCTCTCGCTTTTTCCCTTTTCCTTTTCTTATTTATTCACTCTTTTCATTTCCCCTCTCTTTACCTTTCCTCTCTTATCCCCTCATTCTTTCCTTTCCCTTTCCCTTGTTCTTTCGCTCATTTTCCTTTCCCTCTCTTATTCCATTCTTTCCTTTTCCTTCTCTTTCCTATCTTTTACTTTCCTCTTTACCTTCCCTTCCCTTTCCTTACTCTTTCCCTTTCCCTCTCTCACTTTTCCTTCCCTCTTCCCCTGATCAATATTGCTGCACCTCAACGTGATGATCAGGTGACAACAAGTTTTTTAAAAGACTTGGCTAAGTCAGAAACAAATGTAACGGTTTGTCTATTTTTAACTATAAATTAAACTAAAATTTTTATTTGATTTCTCATTTATATGATTATTCAATTTTAATTTTTGCAAATGTATTAATAATATGATCCAAAGATTATTACAGTAATTAGTAAATCTAAAATTTATTGAGATTAAATTCAAATAAGACAAATGCGTATTGTATACAAAAATTATTAATTAAACATAACTTAATTATAGCTTTTACAATTGCAAAATTAAAATAATAATGTTAAAACCAATTTTAATCAGTTAAGTCGGCATTACTACTATAAAAGAATAATCACATTAGATTTATTTTAAAAAATCCCTGCCCATAAACATCTTTTTTTGGATTCAGAGAATCGTTGAAGCAAATTTGAGAAAATATTTCGTAGAAATGTAATGATTGTATAATCTACAGTAGCACTAGACTAGTATTTTAACTTTTAATATTTACATTATTCGCAATCAAGTCTTAACATTATTATTGTAAAACTTTATTCATCAAAAAGATCATACACAAAATAAAATAAATAAAATAAAATAAAATAATTTGCTCGTTTATCTATTTAACTAACATAAAAATACCGTACTATCTCTTTATAACCTGAAATACTTCATAATCTTCTATTTGAAATTTACCTTCAGCTCTTATCATTTTTTCATAATGTACCCATCCACAGTAACTTGTATCATAATTTGTTGATTCATTAGAAGCACGTATGATAATATCTCTGCCAAAAAATGGACCATCGGCTCGACAATAACAAACTGCAAATTCTGCTGTGTCTCGTACGTTACTAAAAATTGCATCTTTAATATTTTTATTTTTAAAAGAAAAAATAAAACTATCTTTAGTTTTACCCTTATTATCAGAAGTTTCCCAAGTTATAGGGTTGTATCCACCAATAATCTCTTCTGATCCTTTTACTTTGATAAAAGTAACAGTATTAGGTATACCATTACATAATTGATGAAATTTTTTTGGAGTAAATCCATCTCGACTTCCTCTTAATAATAATTCAAATTTGTATGGTAAATATAATTCTCTTAAATGATCAAATTTTCCATTAATAATGATAACTGTTTTATCAATCCATCTTAAAACAGCTGAAACAAGAACTAGATTAACAATTTCTGAATCAATAATTCTCTCAATTTTAATACTTCTAGGAAGTAAAATATTGTCGGCTGGTTCAGTATCAGGATCCACATGAGAATTTAATAAATCTTCATAAACTTGGTGGTTTAAGAGCCTTTTATAAGGATGAACTTTTTGTAAAAATTCTTTGGATGATAAACTAAAAAATCTAATCCAAGGTAAACAATGTTGTAAGGTATTTTTCATTGTTTTAAAATCAGCATCTGATAAGTCATTAAGATCAAATGTAGGATTTTGTGCAAGACCCCATTTTAATACATGATCCCAGACCTCAATCTCTTTCATTTGCAAATCATCTCTTTTAATGAGTTGAACTAAAGATTTTTCAGGAAGTAAAGTGAAATCAAGTGATTTAAATACTTTCTCTGGAGATTTTGCCGTTAAATCTCTGCAAAATTGTCGAATTTCCGATAAAGAATCGTATTGAAAACTTGTTCGATGAATGAATTCAAAATGTTGTTCCATCCATTCAGATTCATTTTCAACCAAGTATTTTTGTAAATAACCAATTAATTCTTGAAGATCTAGTTCATCTGCTGCCAATAAAATTTGAAAAATTTGGGAAGCATTTTGTTCATTCAATGAAAGAATACCACCATAAATATACCTATATTAAAATATTAATTATCTCAATAAATATTAGAGGTATTAATTTCATGTTATACTTATTGTATATTAAGTTTACCTTAAAATAATTTGAAAAACTTTTGGTGATATATTCGGTAACTTGATATTGGTTAAAACATTGTCTTTATTCTGCTTCTTATTAGAATCCAAAGCTCGTTGTAAGTATAGAGAACGAGAAAACAAAATACTCTATTAGAATCTTTGCCAACTTCAACTGTAATATCGTAATATTCATTATTATCCAATAATTCAATATAATTTTGACTTAGTGTTGAAAGAAATTGTGTCGACATATTATAAAAAAATCGAAATTAATATGGTAAAAAAAAAAAATTGTGTAAATTTATAAGTTTTTCTCTTACTTATTTTAGTAATGCAATCAATACATATTTGGTTAAATTAAAGATCAATGTAAATTCTTTCCAAATAAAAATTATTCCGTCATCAGAAAAATCAAATGCAACTTTATCACGTGAATGATTTGCAACTTTTTTTTTTGAAATTTTAATATCTCAACAGATGGAATCTAAAAAAAATTGTCTGACGTTTGTCTCCGCATAAATAATTTGAATTGTGTAACTTGAAATCCCATGCCATAATTATAATTAAATCCCGTGACATGCCTCATTTATGGTGCAAAACTATTTGATCGTGTGGGTTAATGAAAAATTACCTTAATCGGATTTTTTTTTTTTTGATTATTAATTTTTAATTTTTTTTTGTAAAATTTTTCTCACTCATTTCCCGTTTATGTTTAATTTTTTTTTCCCAAACTGAAGTTTTTTTATTATTACTATTAAATAATTTAAATAATCCTATTGTTTCTGTCTTTTCAGACCGATTTTTTTTATATTATTTTTTTCGATCTTTTTTTTTAGACCGTATTGTTATTTTTCTTAAAAATATTTTTTTTTCACTTTTTTTGTACTTTTTTTTCAGAATTTTTTTCGGTACTTATTTTTTTTCGGATTCCTTTTTTTCGGTATTTCCCTTTTTTAATCCGATTTCTTTCTTTTATTTTCTTTTCTCCCCAAATTTTTTTGATTTTTTTTTCTTTTTCTTTCAATTTTTTTTATTATTAACGTTAAATAAAGAAATAAAATATTATATTAAATATATTTACAAAATTATTATTTTTTTAATGTAACGTAGGAAAATTGACCGACGTTGATAAAAAAGATTATTAAGATATTTTCAATTAAATTGAATACTGGATAAATAGTTTGATTTTAAATTCATAAAATCAAAAAAAAAATTGATATTTTTACAATATTTTATAATTAATTAATTGAAGAAACTGTTAAGTTAATAATAAATTATTATAACCAAATCCATATCCGAAATTCTCTAAATAATCACCAAGATTTTTGAATAAAGATTTTAAATTCAAATGGTTTAGTTAAATTAATAATTTATCGAATAAAATAAATATCAAAAGAATAATAATAAATGAAATGAACAGATTCTAATACATTTAATTGTTCAAATATTTTTTTTCTAGGTTGGTTATAAGTTTTAAGATTGACGTAATATAAATAATAAGAAATAATTATAAAATTTATAATTAATTAATAAAAATATTTGTAATATTGTTATAATATTAAAGTTTTTTTCGAAAATACTTCTAAAAAAAATAATCAATTTTTATTGATAATTATTTTTTCACAATTCCTTAATTAATCCGAATTTCATCATTTTATACTCAAACGTCAAATCATAATATAAATAGCTAGTACATTATTGTAAATATAATTTAATACACATTATTTTATTATTTTCTGTTAACTAATTATTATCCATATTAAATTCCTAATTATAAACAAAACACTACTGTAACCATCTTTAATTTACTTAGTATTACATTATGATACTAAAAATTTTTCTATTTAAACAAACTCATTGGTCCCGATGCGAAGCAACGGTTACTGTTATTTCTTTTCTGAGTTTATTGTTAAAGTCGCCTAAACTTTTTCTTTTCAAATAGAGAGCTGATCAAAATCAGTCATTATCCTGAAAACAATGTTATGTAAGAGACTAACGATAAATGCGTTAATAATTGTACGAGATTTGTAAAAACATCGGCTTAATGATAAGAATTTTTTCGTAGTTGAGCAAGTTTGGAGAAATGTAATGGTTATATAACCTACAGAAGTTTCAGTATACTTTAATTTTTTTTTAAATAAACTTACGAAATTAGAGAAATTATTTTTCGCAATTTAGTAACATTATTATAGTAAAATTTATTCGTGAAAAGGTGATGCACCAAATAAAAAACAATTCAATAATTTACTCATTTATCTTATTATCTAACACAAAAATACCGTACTATCTCTTTATAATCTGAAATACTTCATAATCTTCTATTTGAAATTTATTTCCAGTATCTCTTATCATTTTTTCATAATGCAACTTTCCACAGTAACTTGTATCATAATTTGTAGATTCATTAGAAGCACGTATGATAATATCTCTACCAAAAAATGGACCATCGGCTCGACAATAACAAACTGCAAAATCAGCACCTGCATCTCGTACGTTACTAAAAATTGCATCTTTAATATTTTTATTTTTAAAAGAAAAAATAAAACTATCTTTAGTTTTACCCTTACAATAATCAATGGATTTCCATATTATAGGGTTGTATCCACCAATAATCTCTTCTGTTTCCTTTACTTTAATAAAAGTAACAGTATTAGGTTTACCATCACATAATTCATGAAATTTTTTTGGAGTAAATCCATCTCGACTTCCTCTTAATAATAATTCAAATTTGTATGGTAAATATAATTCTCTTAAATGATCAAATTTTCCATTAATAATAATAATCGTTTTATTAATCCATCTTGAAACAGAAGAAACAAGAACTAAATCAACAAATTTTGAATCAATAATTCTCTCAACTTTAATATTTCTAGGAGGTAAAATATTATCAGTTGGTTCAATATCAGGATCCATATGAGAATTTAATATATCTTCATAGAGTTGATTATTTAAAAGCTTTTCATATGGACGAACTTTTAAGAATTCTTTGGATGATAAACTAAAAAATCTAATCCAAGGTAAACAATGTTCTAAGGTATTTTTCATTTTTTTGAAATCATCATCAGTCCAAGTTTTGGGATCTGGAATTAGGGTTTGGTTTTTTGCAAGTCCCCATTTTAATACGTTCTCCCAAACTTCAACTTCTTTCATTTGTAAATCGTCTCTTTTAATAAGTGATATTAAAGATTTTTCAGAAAGTGAAGTAAAATTAAATGATTCAAGTATTTTTTCGGGAGATTGAGCCATTAATTTTGTACAAAATTCTTGAAGGTCTAATAAATTATTAGATGTTGAACTAATTTGTTGAGTAAATCCAAAATTTTGTATTATCCACTCTGACTTATTTTCAATTAAAAATTTTTGTAAATAATTAACTAGTTCTTGAAGATGAAGTTCATCTGCGGCGGCCAAAATTTTAAGAAAATCTGAAGTGTCATGCTCATTCAACGAAAGAATACCACCATAAATATATCTATATTACAAAAATTTAATAAATATTAGAAATAATATATTATCCACCATAATTCATATTAAATTTACTTACTCTATAATAATTTGAAATATTTCTGATGAAATATTTGGTAATTTAATATGAGTTAATACGTTATCGTTGTTCTTTTTATTAGAAGCTAAAATTCGTCGTAAATATGGAGAACGGTAACACAAAATATTCATATGAGCACGAAATATTTTTACGTTAGGATCCTCACCAACTTCAATTGTAATATCATAATATTCATCGTCCTTCAATAATTCAATATAATTTTGACTTAATTTCGAAAAAAATTGAGTAGTCATATTGATTTTTAAAAAAAAAAGAATAAAGTTTTAACAAAATCCACAATTGTTTAAATTAAATATTAATGTGCATTGCGTCACCTACAACTTGTTTTAACGTTTCACTAGTTACTAAATAAATACTAATTACTAAAAGATTTTCTTGAGGAATAGTTTAGAAATTTTTAGGCTATGATAATTAGAGATGGTCAGTCGGTCCTGCGGTCTTTGATCGGTCCTGATCGGTCTTTAGGAAATTTTTGGAAAAGTAATAAGGCTGTGCTTCCAATTTTTTGTAGCACAACAGAACTGATTAAAGACCAAAAAGTGGTAAATTTTGGTCTCAATCTAATCACCCAATTTAGAGCTAGGCAGGTTTTTATTTTGCCAAAACCAGTATTTTTTGCTTTTTTGGTCTTTTTCCAATTTCGCCTCTGCTGGTCTTAAAAAAAGAAGTATAAAGGCCAAATTTTGACATTTATTGGTCTTTAGCCATACTTGCTGCGCCTTAAAAATTCAAGGGTGCATTCCTTATAACTTTCCCAAAGACCGTCCAGGACCGAAAGACCGACTGACCATCCTTAATGATAATGAAATGAGAGGATTAAAAATTCAAACCAATTAAAAATAATAGAATATTTAAAATCAGAAAATTTTTTAAACTGATAACCGATCATGAAAACAAAATTTTGTGCCAAAACATTGTCGAATACCGCAAATTATCACGTCATTAAACTTAGATTCGGTACGCGGTCGATTCTAATTTCTTTTTATTTGTAATAAAATACTGTTCGCAATTAAAATATCACAAAAGTATAAGAATTTTATTAATTCTCATTTAACAGAACAACTTTTTTATAAAGAATATTACAATTATCTGTAGAATCACTAGAAGCAATATCATGTTGACGAGTATAATTCAATGCACAATCAACTTTTTCTATATTACTAATAATTGTACTCAATATTCTTATTTTAAATAAAAAATATAACTGTTCGTGAAGGTTATCACGTTAACATGTTAAAGGGTTGTATCCATCAAGAATTTCTTCCATTCCTTTTACTTTATACAGAGCGAACAGTATTACATAATTCATTAAATTTTTTAGGAATAAATTGTAATCGTTCATATTTGATTAAATTAAATATTAAAGTAAATAAAAATATTATGTTATTATCAGAAAATTCGAGTTAAAGTTTTATCAGTTTTATCACATGAATAGTTTTTATCTCGCAGATGGATAGCGTTTATTATGAAAGTTATTAGTTTCAATATTAAAGTATTCCAAAGAATTAAATCTATTCCCGGTGATGTATTGACTCGAAGTATAATTTCTGTAACTCATTAACCTGAAAATAACATCATTGTGAAATTTGTAAGTGTTATACGATAATTTAACAATTTACATTTATATGATTCAGATATAAGTTTTATGGGCAGGGAGTATTATTTTTCTTAACTAATTTTCTTTTTTTTTTGTTAAGAATATTTTAGAAACATTTCAGAACTTTACTTAAGGACATTTGTTCTCGGATTTTCATGTATGAATTTTATGGGTGGGAACAGTTTATTTTTTATTAAGAATACTTCAGAAATTTTAAGTTTGTTTTAAGGCGTTTAAATGAAAGTATAAAGATAAACAAAGTAAGAAAAGAGACGAAATCAAAATAAATGAAAAAAATTAAGATTTGATTACGAATAAAAAAATTAAAAAATTATGTCTGCTGAAATGCCAATTCAATAATTTAAGAAATGAAAGTGGGAATGGCGATGAAATTAAAATAAAAAAATGAAAGTATAAACTCACCCGATCATGAATAAAAATATAATCTAAAATAAAGGCAAGTAATAGTAAATGAAAAATTAAATAAAGTACATATTTTTATCATTATCAGATTATTTGATAAAAAAATAATACAAATCATTATCAAAATATAAATATATAATATATATAACAATTAACACAGTAATTTAAACACTTATTGCTATGATAAAAAATCTGCATCTTCCATAACTGAAAAAGATTCATAATAAAAGAAGGGAAAAAATAACGCCTAATAAAAATATATTTAGTAATAAGTAGAGACCAAAATAATATTAAAGCCAACAAATAAAGTTTAAAGAGAGTTGTAAATACAAAACATATTGTTAACTAGTGGAAATAATCAAATATTATTTATTACACAATTATTTACTTCTTTTTATAGTAAAAATTCAATTTTTTTGCATTTTACGCAAAAATGTTTCGTCTTGAGTTTAGAAAAACTTTTTCCTCTCGTAAAATTGCATATATCTCCAGTGTCAACCCACTATTTTTGTACCTTCTTTTAAAAGGCTTTAAAAAAGTTAACATAAAATAATAGTATTCATTAGTAAGTATTTGATAATTCTTATCATTCTGACTGGTTGAAAACGTATAATATGAGTTTCTTTATAATATATTAAAAACAATAACTTTTAAACATAAATTTTATACATTATTTTTTTTAAAAATAAAATAAATAAAATTGTTGGCAACAAGTTTCTGCATTAATCTGAAGAACCGCTCAGCCTTCAAAAATTTTGAACCTAAACTTTTATTATAAATAATTTTAAATTTCATATTATTTTATAATTATTCTATTAAAAGTAAGAAAGAAAGAGAAGCAAAAAAGTTGAGTAAATCTATAATGTATGACGTAATTTTATTTCAATGTACTGTTACCGAAATATATCGGCAAGTAAAGGTCGACGGTTGGTTAAAATAAGTCATATAAACACCAGGTTATCAACGGGATTCTTACTCAATACTACTTATCCGGTATTGTTCGTTAAGAATCGTCGAGATAAACACCTACAAAATACGATAATGATAACACACGTCGAGTAATAAATGAATAATATATCAAAACACACAGGAACAACAATAACGATACGATGTATAACGGTTTTATTAATAACGTTATGAAGTGATAGGATTAAGGGTTTACAACGAAGCGATAATAAATGATAAAAAGTGATAGGAAAAGGATTTCTACTATAGCTGATAAAATACAATCTTCGGTACTGACTACTTTTATCAACGAGTTGGTGAAAGGTATTTATATCTATTCTCCATCTCTTTTTCCAACACCATCTATTATCATATCAAAATCTAATCTACCGATAGGTTCTAAACACATAATGGAATATGTTTCATGGTAATATGGCTAATTACTATAATAGTAATAAAAATAACCATTATAAGCCCTCCTTTTGATAAGTTACGAATGACAAATTCTATCAGTTGATTATTATTAATCAAATTATCCTTCATTAACTCTTATTATAGATCTTATACATCAATATACATCAATAATCTTTAAAAATACAGTTATAGACAATAAATAAAATAATATATAATAATAATATAAACAATATTGTAATATATGATTATTCTATCGCTACATATGTAAAACTAATAATAAAAATAATAATAAAATTGATAAAATAAAGAATATTATCTATATGGCTAATTTAATGTACACAACCTGCGGTCATAAATCGTTATGTAATGATAGAAATCGACATGGACACAAATTATATCGGATCGTCATATAAACATCGAATAACGTCGAACATCGGATGTGCATTTTATCGCGTAACAGTACCAAATGTACTAAATATGAAAATATACTGCATATTAATATTGCAAACTTTCTTTATTATATCAATCAATTTTCAAATGACTAATAAGTAACTTGTAATATATAGTCAATTATCAATGCATCATTCTTTATTGTATGAACAATAGGGACCTCACAATCAATATCACCAAAAATATCCCAATTCTTCGATGATGTGTATAATAATTTGAACCAATTAAAATAGATTTCCCACAAAGAGGATACAATAAAAGTACAAATTTTATTAATACCAATACAATTCATTAAAATAACATCAAAGAATTTTTACTTGCAATGAATTTACTATTAAGGAAATGGGCAAACTTTTTTTTAGCAAGTAAACATTTCAATAAATTTTTTAAAAACTCATCTCTTTCGCCCCTATAATTAACTATTTAGACTTGCCTCTTAGTACTCAAGATCAAATTAGTTATAACTATGTACACAGAGAAACTCTTATTATTACTCACAAAATCAAATACCTTAAGATAACCTCAACCAAATTATCCTTAATTCTACACTGACTCAATTTGTTCTAGTTGACAAGTTCATGAAGAAAAACGAAAATATATAACAACATTCCATCATATTGTAAAATAGTTGGGATATGTGTTTGGATTAAGGCTAGAGTAAGCCAGGTTATAATATGTTAAGAATTTGGCTATGCATTACAGTATTAGAGTAAGTTAGTACTTACTATTATTTAAGGCTAACTTTATCATCATCTGTTTTTTTCTATTTTGTTTTGATATGTACAAATTTTAATAGAAATAATCCTGCTTAACTAAGATTATGAAAAAAATCTCATAGTGAAACAAGTGTGAGAATTTTGGGCAAAATGCAAGGAAGGCTTTTATGGAATATCAATTATAGTTGTTGATAAGATTCAAAAAGAAAATTACTTTACCAAAAAATCAAAGAATCTATTGCACTTAAATTAAAAATATTATTAAAGCCATATGTATGACTTTCTTATCAAGTATATATTTATAATAATACTTTTGAATAAACATATAGCTAATTTTACATTGGTGAATTGATATTGTTTATTATTTTTTAAATTGACTTTTCAGAAATTAATTTAAATATATAAGTATAATAAAAATGGTTATTTAAATGACTTATATAAAGAACTCTCAAAAAAGTTTAATTATCCTTTATTGAAACCTTTTGATAAACAAAACAAAAAAAAATATAAAATATAGTTATAATTTAATAAAAAAAAAATCTCAAAATTCCTAGAACTATGCTATAATGTTCAATAAATTCTAGAATATATATTCATATATTTTATTAAATACAATACCTATTTTCATTTCAATGATGAATTAGCTATTTATGAACTGTACTATAATCCATCAATATGGTTAAATCTAAACTGTTGCTAAATTTTTTAATTCTTTTTTTTCTTGATCTAATTCTAATTTCAATTCATTCAAATTTTTTCTCAATGAATTTATATCTTCTGCCATCATATTAGAATTTAATTGAATTTTGATTCCTTCCTGAGAATTAGTAGCAAATTTAAAAATTTTGTAATTATCAAGATTAAAAGAATTCAACTTAAGAATATTTTCAATTATGAGGCTATTTTCCAACTCTTTATTTTTCTGAACAATTTTCTTTAAGGAATAATAATTTTTATTCAACTCTAACAATCCATCATTATATTTTACAAGAATATTTTGAAATTCTTTAGTGTATTTATCAGTCAATTTAGAGATTTTCATATCTCCAACAGAACCAATAGTATTTCTTTCCTTATTAATAGAACTTTCTAGATGATTACAGCAATTTTGTAGTTTTTCAATAGCTTCTTCTCGTAAAGTTAGGAAATTATCCTTAACTTTCAGAAAATCATTGGTTTGATTGAGAACCTGTTTTTTTCTATTGGCATTATAAGAAGCTGATGTTTTTGATAATTCTTGTTGGAGTTCATTCAACTCCTTTTGTTTAGCATCTTTTTCTTTGTGGATTTCCTTAGTATTTTTTCCACTAGTTAATTTATTTAATAATTCCTCTTCAATTTCACTTAATTCTTTTCTTTTATCTTGTAGCTTTTTAATACGCTCTTGATCAAGGTTAATTAGTCTTTGTTCTAATTCATTTACTTTATCTTGTTTAATCTGTAAAGCTTGAATTAATTGCATTTTGATTTGTTCTTCAATGAACAATTTTTGTTCCAATTGATCAATTTCTTTTTCTAACTTGACTTTCAATTTTATAGTAAGCTTTTGATCCTGTGAAAGACCACTCACCATATTTTGCAACCTGATTTTTTCTTGTTCTATTTGTTCATAATTAACTTGAAACTGATTTAATCTATTTTCCAATTGCTCTTTTTGTTCAATTAAGCTTTCTTTGTGAGATTTTAATTCTTGAATAATAGCTTCTGTTTGAGCTAATTTTTCTTGCAATTTAGTTATTTCTCGCTTTAACTGGCTGATTTGATCTTGAACTTGCTGGTTAGTTAGTTTATTTTGTTCCAACTGTTCAGTTAAATTGGTTAAATTGCCAGCTAAGTTTTGCTTTTCATTTTGCAGATCAATAATTTGGGTTTGTAAAATATTTTCTTTTTCTGCAAATTCTTTAATTTGTTCAGCTAAGTTAAGCCTCAGATTTTGATTATTTTGTTCAAATTTAAAATTCCTTTGTTGTGAATCAAAGAAATCATTTTCTAACTTAATATTTTCTTCTTCTATTTGAATTAATTGATTTTTAAATTGAGAATTTCTTTGTTGTAAATTAACTAACTCATTTTGAGAACTTTGATAATAAGTTTCAGCAATCTTTTCTAATTTAAGATTTTCTTCTTCTGTTTGAATTAATTGATTTTTAAATTGATTTTGCTGAGATTTTGATTCTTGAATAATGGTTTCTGTTCGGACCAATTTATCTTGCAAATTATTTTTTTCTTGATTTAACTGACTGATTTGTTTTAACTGTTCAGTCAACTTACTATCTAAAACTTGCTTTTCATTTTGCAGATTTGCAATTTGGGTATTTTGTAGAGTTGAGTTTTGCTGTAAATTAACTAATTCCATTTGAATATTTTGTAATTCATTTTGAGAACTTTGATATTTTTGTTTTAATTTAAGATATCCTTGTAAACCTTCTAGAATTCCATTTAATTCTTCACTAGTAAAATCAAGTAAATGACTTGTATAGCATGCTTTTGGATGAGATTTTACAATAAGGTTATTATGTTTAATTGGTGCATTTATAAATTCCATAATATTGCTTTTTAATTCTTCATTAATATCTTCAATTTCCTTATTATAAGGAAGAAAAATCCAATTTTTAATAATATTTAAAACTTCTTTAGAAGATGGCCTTTTTAATGGATTTTCATCCCAGCATTTTTTCATTAAATCTATATAGCATTGCGGAGTATTTTCAATAATTTCAGGACGTTCACCTTTACAAATACTTAAAGCAAGTTGAAGATCATGTGCTTTATCATTAAATGGTAGAATTTCAGATGCAAATTCCCACATAATTATAGAAAAACTATATATATCACTAGCTTGAGTATAAGGTTGACCTCTTAAAATTTCAGGTGCTATAAATGGCAAAACTCCATAGATATTATTTTCTTTTAAAAAAGATTTTGCAAGTTGATATAATCCTAAGTAATCACTAATGAAAATTCCATATATATTTTCTCCATACTTGTTACATAAAATATTACCATTATGAAAGTTATAATGAATAAGATCTTTTTTATGAATATCATTAAGACCTCTAATAATTTGATATAAACAAAATAATTTTTGTTCCCAATTTTTTGTTATTTCTGTTAAACATCTTTTTAAACTGCCCTTATTTGTATACTCCATTAATAATACATAATTCAAAGTATCTGGATCTTTTGTAAATCCATATATTCTAATAATTTTATATGAATTTTCAATAATTTTCCACTACAAATAATAATATTTAGTTAATTAGTATAGATAAATTATAATATTTTAAAAAAAATAATACTTAATCATACTTCATTTAAAAATTCATTTAAATTTTCATCTGAATTATTAAGATAATCAAAATATTTAAGAATTACTTCAGTATTTTTATATGTAGCTTTATATAAAGTACCAAATCCTCCTTTATCAAAATATTCAATATTTTCAAATTTATCATAAGGAATCCATTTTAATTGATTTTTAGAAATAAATTGATTAACAATTTTACTTCCACTAGTACCAAATCTTTAAATATAAAAATGAAATTATATTAAAAATTAAAATTTAAATAAAATTTACAATTATAAATATTAAACAATATTAATTATACTTACTCTAAATAAAATTATAAGATTTTAATATAATAAATAATTAATTAATTAGATTATAAATAAATAGTACAGTATATAATAACTTATAACTTACCAACTAAAAGATTTAATTATTATGAGTAAATAATATATAATTATAATAAACTAAATATAAAAAATATAGGATTATTATAATTAAAAAATGCAATACTTACAGGCTAAAATATTTTGGGTGATTTTTTAAATAATTTAATTAGTTTAAATTATATGTAAATATTATATAAATATAATAAATTACTTACATTCATAAATATCTGAATAATTTTTTAAATAAAGAATTTAGTTAGTTTAAATTATATGTAAATATTATATAAATATAATAGAATTAAATAAATAACTTATAACTTACCAACTAAAAGAAATTATAGAATAATTTTTTAAATAAAGAATTTAGTTAGTTTAAATTATATGTAAATATTATATAAATATAATAGAATTAAATAAATAACATACTCCCTATATTATTAAATAAATAATTTTTTTAAATAAAGAATTTAGTTAGTTTAAATTATATGTAAATATTATATAAATATAATAAATTACTTACGAACTAAAATATTTGAAATAAAGAATTTAGTTGGTTTAAATTATATGCAAATATTATATAAATATAATAAATTACTTACGTTCTAAATATTTGAAATAAAGAATTTAGTTAGTTTAAATTATATGTAAATATTATATAAATATAAAATAAATTACTTACGTTCTAAAATATTTGAATAATTTTTAAATAAAGAATTTAGTTAGTTTAAATTATATGTAAATATTATATAAATATAATAGAATTAAATAAATAACATACTCCCTATATTATTATTATATAAATAATTTTTTAAATAAAGAATTTAGTTAGTTTAAATTAAATGTAAATATTATATAAATATAATAAATTACTTACGAACTAAAATATTTGAATAATTTTTTAAATAAAGAATTTAGTTAGTTTAAATTATATAAATATAATAGAATTAAATAAATAACTTATAACTTACCAACTAAAAGAAATTATAGAATAATTTTTTAAATAAAGAATTTAGTTAGTTTAAATTATATGTAAATATTATATAAATATAATAAATTACTTACGTTCTAAAATATTTGAATAATTTTTTAAATAAAGAATTTAGTTAGTTTAAATTATTTGTAAATATTATATAAATATAATAGAATTAAATAAATAACATACTCTCTATATTATTAAATAAATAATTTTTCAAATAAAGAATTTAGTTAGTTTAAATTATATGTAAATATTATATAAATATAATAAATTACTTACGTTCTAAAATATTTGAATCATTTTTTAAATAAAGAATTTAGTTAGTTTAAATTATATGTAAATATTATATAAATATAATAAATTACTTACGTTCTAAAATATTTGAATCATTTTTTAAATAAAGAATTTAGTTAGTTTAAATTATATGTAAATATTATATAAATATAATAAATTACTTACGTTCTAAAATATTTGAATAATTTTTTAAATAAAGAATTTAGTTAGTTTAAATTATATGTAAATAATATTACATAAATATAATAAATTACTTACGTTCTAAAATATTTGAATAATTTTTTAAATAAAGAATTTAGTTAGTTTAAATTATATATATAAATATAATAAATTACTTACGTTCTAAAATATTTGAATAATTTTTTAAATAAAGAATTTAGTTAGTTTAAATTATATGTAAATATTATATAAATATAATAAATTACTTACGTTCTAAAATATTTGAATAATTTTTTAAATAAAGAATTTAGTTAGTTTAAATTATTTGTAAATATTATATAAATATAATAGAATTAAATAAATAACATACTCTCTATATTATTAAATAAATAATTTTTCAAATAAAGAATTTAGTTAGTTTAAATTATATGTAAATATTATATAAATATAATAAATTACTTACGTTCTAAAATATTTGAATCATTTTTTAAATAAAGAATTTAGTTAGTTTAAATTATATGTAAATATTATATAAATATAATAAATTACTTACGTTCTAAAATATTTGAATAATTTTTTAAATAAAGAATTTAGTTAGTTTAAATTATATGTAAATATTATATAAATATAATAGAATTAAATAAATAACATACTCCCTATATTATTATTAAATAAATAATTTTTTAAATAAAGAATTTAGTTAGTTTAAATTATATGTAAAATATTATATAAATATAATAGAATTAAATAAATAACATACTCCCTATATTATTAAATAAATAATTTTTTTAAATAAAGAATTTAGTTAGTTTAAATTATATGTAAATATTATATAAATATAATAAATTACTTACGTTCTAAAATATTTGAATAATTTTTTAAATAAAGAATTTAGTTAATTTAAATTATATGTAAATATTATATAAATATAAAATAAATTACTTACGTTCTAAAATATTTGAATAATTTTTAAATAAAAAATTTAGTTAGTTTAAATTATATGTAAATATTATATAAATATAATAGAATTAAATAAATAACATACTCCCTATATTATTAAATAAATAATTTTTTAAATAAAGAATTTAGTTAGTTTAAATTATATGTAAATATAATATATTAAACAAATAACTTACACCCTGTAGTATTATTAATTAATAATAATTATAAAGTAAAGTAATTATAATCAATTAGATAAAATATTATAATTGTATATAAAAATTAAGTATATACAGTAACTTACAATCTAATTATTTAAATAAATAATATTATTAGTTTAAATTATAAATACTCTTAAATTAATATAAAATTAAATACTTACTTTCTATAATATTAGTAATTATTAAAGAATTATATCAATAGAAAATTTAGTTATTTAAAATATCATGTAAAATACAATAAAAAAAAAATAGCTATTAACTTACTAACTATAATAATATTAATAATAAAATAAATTATTTGGTTATATAAAATAATAGAAGTAAGTAATTTAATTATCATTCCGATTATAAGATAACCTATTACTTACGAGCTAATATACGAGCTAATATAGTAAAATAATTTTTAGAAATAGTTTAAAAAATTTAAATTATATGTTTATAATTTACAAGCTAATTTTCTTACCTTCATCTTCTTTATCTTTCTCAATTTTTGAAACTAGTTTCATTATATTGCAAATTTGGTTTGGAAAAATTTTAGAGCAATTTCAATTTGTATTAGATATCTATATTCATGTTATATGCTTTTACCTTTATCGTTACTTTGAGACTTTCTGAACAAGAAATTGTTAGTCCAGGACATACTTTTACAATAAGATTATCAACAAGTACAAGAGATGTTAAAATTAATTGAAATTCTTTTTATTCGAGCATATATAGTTGTTTGTGTAGCACCAATTTTCAGCCAGATATATTTAATTAGGCGTTAGAGCGTAGTGCTTCGACCCGGATGAAAACCGTCATCCGGATTACACAAAAAAAAAATCCAGATTATATCCGGGTCGATCCGGATTTTAAATCCGGATCAGATAATCCGGATAGAAACCGGAAACCGGATTGGATTTTTTTTAATTGCGAGCTACGGAGATGCACAATAGCTCATTAGAATCGTCTCGTTGAGACGGATCGAATGGCGCTAATTTCATCCTTATACAATCACTGGATGCCGAAATATTCAACAAAACATCAAAAATCGGCATTTTATATATTGCAAATTACGATACTGCGCCATTTTATGTTTGTCGAATATCTCGGCAACCAGTGATCGTATAAAGATGCACAATAGCTCATTCGAATAGTTGCATCAAGACAAATCTAATGAGTTTTAGATCATCTTTCTACGTCCACTGGATGTCGAGATACTCAATAAAATGTCAAAATCTGCATTTTTCATTTCGCGATACTGTGCCATTTTACGGTTTTCTGAATATCTCAGTATAGAGTGATTGTAGAAAGATGAACTTAGTACCATTCGATTTGTTGCAACGAGACGATTCTAATGAGATATTATGCATCTCTGTACGACCACTAGATGCCGAGATATTTAGCAAAATGTAAATGGCGCAGTATCACAAAAATGAGAAGTGCCGATGTTTGATGTTTTGTTGAATATCTCGACATCCAGTGGTCATAGAAAGATGATCTGAAGCTCATTAGATTCGTCTTGATGTAACTATTCGGATGAGCTATTGTACATCTCTATATGATAACTGGTTGCCGAGATATTCGGCAAAACGTGAAATGGCGCAGTATCGTAAAATAAAAAATGCCGATTTTGACATTTGGTTGAATATCTCGGCATCCAGTGATTGTGTAAGGATGAAATTAGCGCCATTTGACCCGTCTCAATGAGACGATTTGAATGAGCTTTTATGCATCTCTGTAATCTGCATTTTTAAAAAAATCCAATCCGGATTCCGGTTTCTATCCGGGTTATGAGATACGGATTCACAATTTGGATCGATCCGGATATAATCCGGATATCCGAAAAAAAAAAAAAATTCGGATCAATCCGGATTGATCCGGATACGGGTCGAAGCACAATTAGAGCGTCCGAAATGTTGATGGTATCACTAAATTATAATAATACAACTTTCTTGTTGATCATTAGCTATAAGAGTTAAGTACTTGTCTTTTTTTCACTTTTACATTTCTTTTGAGAGTATCAAGCGCCAGTACAATAGTGCTCTTTGCAAAATGTAAATTTTTTTATGAAGAAGGTGGGCATATGAAAAAAGTCTGATATTTTCGACCTTTGAAGGTGGAGGCGTGATGACGACGGCAACGTGGCGTAAGAAATATATATAGTGACACTTGTGACATCCAATGGGTGGGTGTGACAAATAGATTTTCCACTACACCTACTTGCAGATCCTGAGAGATCCAAGGGAAAAGAGTTTTTATTGTAAGTTGCAACCACGAGACTTTTCCGGAAGGATGGGCTATATTATTTATAGTTTTTAGTTTCTGTATTTTTTTTATTTTTTTTATAGTTATTAGATTTTTTTTTTGTTTTTTATCGATACAGGCATATAATTATAGTTTAGTCTATCATCATATCCATTCGTACCGACCTTATTAAAATTTAATTATGTTTTTTTAAAGGTCAAATTACCTTATACTAATTACGTTATCATAATATAATAATGTCTTTATACAGTTCGTAGTATTGTCTTATTACTTGTTACAAAAAAAGAGCAAAGCGTTTAAAATGAGGAAACTTGGTTCGTCCAAAAAAATTTAACCATAACCTGAATTATTTATATTGTGAATTTTCGGAAAACAAAAAGAAAATTTAAAATATACTTTTTAAATGATTAATATTTTCTTTCAATAAGTACTTTTATTAAAACGTCATACCTTGTGTGACGTAAAATTATTTGTGAAAAATCAGAAATGTCCTTTAAAGTAAGTTAGAATTTTTTTATTTTGCTTCTTTGATTTTCCTATAATAAGGTGCTTATTTTCTTATTTTAAGTAAAAAGATATGGATAATTGATAAAACAAAATTATTTTTTAATGTCAAATTCTTTTATTAATAGTAAAGATAATGGGAACGAAATCCAATGAGAAGCACATTTAGTTTATATACAGTACTTCAAAATAGCACTTTAAAAAAAAATCTTAAAAATAATTTTTTTTTTTATTGTCCGGAGCGAAGCGAAGGACAATATATGTCTACGCACTATGAAAAAAAAATCGATCACGTGAGTTTCTCTGTCCGCCACGTGATCGTCACCCAATGAAATCGGCAAAATTTTAGTTTTCGTTCCGGACTTACAACGGTTCCCGTTTCCTAGTTGATATAAACTTATCTATATTGAGTTATTATTCCTTATTACTATCTTCTTTTTATAGTCTATTATGTTTTTTGTTTCAATTTCTTGTGCTTCTCTTTAAAATGGTTTGTGAAATTTTTCTGGTAAATCTTCGTTGATCAAATTTGCTGTTGTCGGTAAAGTTTCAACTTTCGACTTATTCATTATGTACATTATTAGCAGAAGAAACAAATCTTAGATTGAGAAATATTTTTTCATTTAATTATTTAATTGATTTCTTGCATAAATGGGGGACTTTCTTTTTTCTTGTTAATATAAATTTTAATAGATGTTACCTTGAGGAGTAACTGGACAAGTAGTTTCGTTAGACTAAGAAAATTGGAGAGGGAAATAAAGTTATTCATTGGAAGCAGCCTATTTAAATAGATGAACTTGAGAAGTAAGACCGGTCAAATAAAATTTAGATCTTTGTAACATAAAATTTTTTAAAAAAATGTAAAGACCGGCTTTTATTTTATTTCGTAGAGAATATGGGAACTCTTTATTTAATTCTGTTTACAATTACAGTATTAATAATAAATAAAATTAAATGAAAAAAAGAAAAAATGGATTAATTAGATTGATTGTAATTCGTGTGATTCGCAGGATCATTTCTTCTAATGTTTTCCTTATTTCGTGACTAAATATTTATCAGAGAAGATGAAAAATATTTAAAGAAAACTATTAAATAAAATATTAACAAATTCATATATTTTTGAAATATCTTACTTGTCGAGTTTTGGTCGTATGCGACATTTTTCTTTTGGACATTTTTCTTTTTTCTTTCTGATCGTTATCTTTATGATTTCTTGGTGTTGCGACTGTTGCGTGTTGATGATTACCATTATCTGAAATTCTACTATTGTTTTTTTCTTTTTCTATATCTTTTTTTCGATTTCTTATTTCAATATCTTCTAATAACTTGCCTATTTGACATTTTATTGATCCACTCCCCAGTCGAAATATTTTCATCTCTATTTTCATTATCTTTATTATTTATTTTAATTTCAATTTGTCGAGGACTTATTTTTGGATTAATATAAATGTGTGTACCAGTCCCTTTCTCAATGGGTTTTAGATTACGTCCTTTACGACCAATCAATTTACCAATTTCAACATGGTCGGAAATTTCAATAATGGTCAAAACAGTTGAATATCTGATGGAATTTTGCATTTTTGTTTCCATTTTTATGAAGAATTTAAAGATGATATATTGTTGTATTTTTTATTATTATTAAAAATAAAGTAGGAAAAAATATGTATGATTTTTTTTTTTGATGAATTTTTTTGAAAAAGCAAACTCAAAAAGGGGAAGTATTTATATAATTTAGCAGTTTTGCAAATTTATAAACAAAAACACATCGTAAAAAACATTTTATTAATATAAAACCAATAAAATTTTTATATTGTTATTATTTTTAACAAAACCATTTTTTTTTAATTAACAAAGACAATTCATGAAAAAAAAATCTATTTTTAAATCATCTTTTATTATAAAAGGTAATTGTTCTCTTTTCACAAAAAAGTGATAGCTTGTCTGGATCACCGGGTCTTGCGCCACAAATTGTGTTCACAACAATTTAAAGGACGATAGATGATTAGATTTTTTTTTTTTTTTAGTAATGCGTTCATTAATTATGCTCGTTAAAAATTACATAATTACTAGAAAATAATATAAAAATATTACTCTCTATAAATAACCGATCTATCTAAAATTTTGATAAATTTCTAAAAATAAAATATTGTTAATTTTCGAAAACTATCTTGTTAAAAAAAACATTACTAATCTAAAAGTTTTTTTGATTTTTCAATATTATCCTATCTTTTTGAAGATTTTCTCTAACAGAAAGGCATAAATTCGTTGATTAATACTAAAAATAAACATCTTAATCCTTGTAAAACAACAAAATAAAAATGAAAAAAAAACAAACAAAACAAACCAAATTAAAAATAAGAAAACTTAAAACATTAAGAAAAAATTCATAAATCTACGCTCTTGACGGAAATGTATCCAAAAAGGGGCAAAAATCTCTTATCGTCCTCCTGTAATCTTCAACCAATTCCAAACGTATATCTACAAAATTTTGATCTTAAATTTGTTAAATTTATTGGGACAAATTTGTTTATTCGCTGTCAGAATCTTCCCTTCGTCCCTGCACTGTCACTATGCGTTTCTTATTTTTGTTAATCTTGTCTGTTTCTTTACTTGATGTTCCTTCTTCATTTGAAATATCTTGCTTTGTTTTCAAATTATCCAATCGTTCTTTAAATTTGTTATTCATCATCTAGTTCTTCGTGTTCTTCTTTACTTCTTGGGATCGTAGAAAGGGACTTGGTAATGCATCTACAAAATTTTCACCTGTTGATGTTTTGTGTGTAGGTACATTAAATTATTGATTCCAGTCCTCTTTCTATATACTCCATCATTTCCAATCAATTCATCATGACTTTTCATTTATAATCCTTTTCCCATTTCCTCGTCCATTGTGGATCTATAAATTGACGATAGATGATTAGATGATGGTACAATATACGCTCACATCAACATTGGTGCATTTGGTGGTAATAACTCTCAGATAGGTAAAACAAAACTATAAAATTCATACAACTTTCATACATTTAATTATGAAAGAATTTTGTAGTATTTATTATTATTTATTTTTATTATATAGATAGATACTATTATAAGGAATTTTTTAGAATGATGATATGATACCTAATTTTATTTATCGAAATTAATTAGAACATATATTGTGTATTACCTATTAAGAATTTACAGTAGTTTTTATAATATTAAAAATCTATCAGATTATGTCTTTGTTATCTAATTATTATGAAGAGCGTCACTATTTCATTATCTAGTACAAAAAAATTGACTAACAAGTAATAGCGAAATAATTATAATACGTAAAATACGAATCAATTTTAGCTTGTTAAATTTCTATGAATAAAAATATAAATTATTTAGAAATAATAATTATTGTAACTAAAAATCCAGAATTAGAAAAATAATAAATTCCTTTTTTTAAAAAAAAATTACTAAGGGCCATGCATCGCCGAGATGGAGAACCGAGATTGAACTTAAAATTAATGCAGTTAATTTCTAATTTAAAAATAAAATTAATGAAAGGTAGATAATTTTATAAGATATTTATGAAAGAATAGAAAAAAAAAGATAAGAATAAATGTCTTTTTGAAAGTAACGAAAATAAATTACAAGACTAATTAATTCTTGTAAACAAATATTTATAATAATTGAACATATTGAACACTTCAATTATTAATTTTTTATAGTAGTCGATAGTTAATAATGCAGTATTATTAATTTTTTATATAATAGTCGATAGTCAATAACGCAGACGTAGTACGAGATAGGGAGAATTTCTTTTTTTTTTTTGATAATTGATAACAAAAGCGTTTGTTAATGACACAATTTGTGGCGCAAGACATGATGATCCGGACAAAAGTATCCAGCTATCCCTTTTTTGTGATAGTCTTGACCATCAGTTATATTATCGCACGAAAATCTTTATAACAATGACGGTTTTTTTTTCATGCTTAAAAGTGAATGATTTACCTTTTATAATAAAAACATAAACATGTTTTAAAAATAGTTATTGAGAAAATCATCGTTTTTTCATGATTCGTCATCAAAACCATTGTCTTTGTTAATTAAAAAAAATGGCTTTGTTAAAGATAAAAATAAATAAAAAACTTTTGTTGGTTTTATGTTAATGGAATATGTTTTTGTTGCAATTTGCGATGTATTTTTTTTTTGCTTGTAATTTGCAATAATTGCTAAATTATAAATACTCTCCATTTTTTTTAGTTCTCATTTTTCAAAAAAAAAAAAAAACATTAAAAAAATCATATATTTCTCTTCCTCTTTTTTTTTTTTAAAAAAAAAAAAAATACATAATAATATATCATCTTTAAATTCTTCATAAATATGGAAAAGCAAATGCAAGATTCCATCAGATACTCAACTGTTTTGACCATTATTGAAATTTCCGACCATGTTGAAATTGGTAAATTGATTGGTCGTAATGGACGTAACCTAAAACCCATTGAGAAAGGGACTGGTACCCACATTTACATTAATACAAAAAAAAGTCCTCAACAAATTGAAATTAAAATAAATAATAAAGATAATGAAGATAGAGATGAAAATATTTCGACTGGGGAGAGGATCAATAAAGCAATATGTCAAATAGACAAGTTATTAGAAGATATTGAAATAAGAAATCGAAGAAAAGATATAGAAAAAGAGAAAAACAATAGTAGAATTTCAGATAATGGTAATCATCAACACGCAACAGTCGCAACACCAAGAAATCATAAAGATAACGATCAGAAGGAAAAAAGAAAAAGGTCCAAAAGAAAAATGCCGAATACGACCAAAACACGACAAGTAAGATATTTCAAAAATATATAAATTTATTAATATTTTATTTAATAAATTTTTTTTCTAATATAAAATATTTTTCATCCTCTCCAATAAATATTTAGTCACAAAATAAGGAAAATGTTAAAAGAAATTCTCCTGTAAACCGCATTAATTACAATCAATCCAATTAATCATATTTTTCCTTTGTTTTAATTTTTATTATCAATTATGTATTTTTTTCATATTATTATCACTCAATTATGCATTTAGTTTTTATTATAGATTATACATTTTTTTGATTATATGAAATAAAATTTATTATTATATAAACAATAAAGTTTTTTTTTTAAAAAAAAAAAAAGATTTCCCAATTCTTTCACAAACCATAAAGTAAAATTCTTCTTAATCAAAATAAAATAATATTAAAAAATCAAAATCAAAAAGTCTAATTTTTTTTGCATTAAAAAGTTATCTAATCTAATATTGTAATACGCATATTTGGATATATACATAATTATTGACCGAAACCATTATTTAAGTAAATGGGAGCAAATAAAAAATTTTTTTTTTTAAAAAAAAGATTTAAGGATTGTATATAAATGAACTATATAAACAGATGGGTTTTTCGAATCTGATACAAATTCCTGCATACATACGTAAGGGATTTGTGTTGTCTATTGTCTATTGTTCTCACCATAGCTAGACTTTTTAATGTTACAAAGTTAAGATGCATTTTTCACGCCCGGAACAAACGATTTTTTTTTTACGGAAGAAAGAAAAATTTAAACTTTTAAATTAATTGTCCTTGGCTACGCTCAGCGGCTCAGGACACTATAGTACTATGCAAAGTACAACCGCGCAATACACCAATCATTATTACTAATTATTTGATCACGTTAAACTGTTATATTCACGTTTTCAGTCATCTTAGTTTGATATAATATATATAAATTATTTATTTATTATAATAATATTGGCGTTTTGAATTTGAGTTTGTAATTAAATCTTACATAATGTTAATCAAGTCCAAAATATAAATAAGTTCATCTATGTCCGTGAAAATCCCTTTTGGAAATAATATATAGAAAATGATGATGGAACAATAAGAAAAAATGTATTAATAAAAAATAGTATTTATAAAGATTGAAGTTAACAAATGAATTTATTTATATTAGTTATGTAGTAATTATGTTCATCTAAGTTAAAAAATTTCTTGTTTAAATTTTTCATATACGAGAAATTTTTAGTAAATTAATATCTTCTTCTATTAAAATCATGACGCAAAATCTCCACCAAATTTCTTCAACCATCAATACATTAATCATTTCCAATCATCTAAATCATATAGCTCTGCCTACAGGCTACAACGTTTATCTGATGGATTAGTAAATCTTCAGGTTTGATAGGTAAAATGGTGACAAAGGTTAAAATTAACTGGGTCTACATGGATCCGTCACAGGCAGAAAGAAGTTAAAGGAGGAATTTGTGGTGACAAATTTGTCTCACGGGGAAAGGTTTGTAGTACGGGGCAAATCATTCAACACCACCTCAACAGCCACCAATACCTTCATCATCGGAAACTCCACCATCACCAACATCACCAACATCACATCATCGCCAATACCTTTACTTAGAATATAACCAATACATTTCCAATTTCGGTGTAAAATTATACGTATTAATTTAATCATATTAAATAAAAAATTCCTTTATATTTGCTGATCTTAAATAAACGCATACCGGTGAAATTAGTGTTTTAGGCGAAACTAGTCTCGATATACAAAACGTTTCCAAATTAGGTTTCTGATTTTTGAAAATAGTTTCCAATTAAGTTCATTAAAAAAATGAATGATATTATTCTCATCTGTCAAACAAATTTGGTATCATTAATGGGTCAACAAAATTAAACGCATATTAATCAATGTATTAAAATCAAATAAATTGTGAAATACTATTTATTTATTAGTATTAAGCATAGAAATCAAATCAACACAAAAATTATATTTGCTATAATATCGTCGTCAAATACTGCGCCTAATTTTCGGTGTATATGAACAACAAGTCCTATCTACGACGGGAAGAGTTTGAGGAAAGAGCGTTAAGAAATATTAAGTACTTTATAAATAAAAATTTTAAAAATGTCAAGAGGATGTCTCCACGTAAATTGACTAACGATTTTTTACCATACGACAAATACAACTCAGTATGTGAAGATATACTGTATGTAGAACACTAGGTTCAAGGAAAAAGTTAATGGAGATAATTATAAGGAGACTATGTGTAGAGTATAGAAAACGATATAGAAAGAATGGGAAAGTAAACTCGCTGGCTGCGGAAGGCTCGAGAATGATACAAATGGCTCGTTTATAAATAAGTACCTGATGTTGACAAGAATCTGATGGAAATGAGATTGATGAAAAATATGGTTATTATGATTTTATCCTCTCGAAACTTATATATAGAGGGAAAGATGGATCATTTAGAGACGAGGAAAGTTTGAGTAAGGCGATTGCGGATTCAATAAAGAAGGAAGGACCCGATGGAGTTTGGATAATTCCATCAAGAAAAAGTAAAGATTTAATAACTTTATTAATAGGGAAAAAATAAAACTGGAAAAAATAGAAATATTGGAAGAGCTTACCGAAGATGCAGTGTTTGACACGGTGAATAAATATAGGCAAGGAATCTTGCAGATCTACAGAGAAACAGATAGATTTGGATTCAGATACCATTGATTAGTTAAACAACAAGGTAAAAGCAGGTCAGCCCATTTTGGAAGCCACATCTTCCTCAAATAATTTGATTACAACGAATAAGAAGACAATAAAAGGGAACAAGAAACCGACGAGGAAGAATTTTGAGAATATACAAAGGTTAATGAAGATTGTACAACGAGAATCATGAGACTTCGCAACCATCTGACTAGAAGCATTCATAATAAACATAATAAATAAATCTTTTAAATATGGGAAATAAAATTAAATAAATGAGTTACATAAAATACATTAATATATTACCCAAAATTAATTTGTATTGTTCTTTTTTATTTACTGAAAAAAAAAGTTGCACCTTCGGCAGCAATCCAATTAGCTACCGTTTCATCTAATCTTCTAATGGGACGTGAATTAGTTTATTGTTAGCGCGTCCTTTTCGTGTAAAATAATATACTGTAATTTGTTAATAATTATTGTAGATATTGGTAATTAATCATCGGATCATAAAAAATTCTTAATGTGGAAATAAAAATTTTTCGTAAGTAAATTATTTTACTATTATATGTTAATTTCAGTGCGTAAAAATGGTTTGAATATGGTTGAAATTTATAATATACAATACCCACCTTTTCGCACTCTTTTTCTCAATTTAAAACATTATGAATGATGAAAAATGTCTTAAATATTTCGAATGAAAGTCAAAGTATTGGTCCCTCGTTGATTTTGACGGGTGGGCATTAAATAACATCGAACATTATCAAATGAATATTGGTCATCGTTTCTTTTACAGGCACTTAAGTGAAATTTTACTAAAGTCAAATTCAAAACGAAAAATAAAGAAAGCAAGAGAGCTTATTAGATCAAAAAAAGTAAGTAATTTTATTGGAGTGCAAGTTTTTCCATTGGGTCTACTGAGTACTGATTCTTCAAAAGGAATCAGTTATGTACCTTCCCAAATTAAATTTACACTGGGCCAAACACGCAATTAAATTAAGATTGGGTTGGTGGGTGGGAGGGCTAAGTATTTCTTGAATATTTAAATTGTATTTTATGATTATATTTTTTTTAAAGAAATCAACTTATTGGCAGGAATTATAGTGAATAATATCCTTTTTTTTCTCTCTGCTAAAGCTTTGGTATCAGATTCAGTACTTTTTACAAATCTTGGCTCACAATTTGAAAGTATCATCTCGGACTATATGGCTAAAGATAAACCAACTGAGATTCCAACCACATTATTCCATTCAAATGGAAGCGGATTAAAAAATCAGACTACAATGTTAAAACGTGGATCTTTCATTTTTTTTCAGATGCTTTAACATCAATTGAAGGAAAGTTTTATTTAGAATTACATAATTTTGGTTTTATTTGTATTAACAATCAAATTTTACATCAAAATCTACCAAGGAAATGCCCTGGTCTTCTACATCATCATCATCGTCATCACCACATGAGTCACAAAATCTGCAATCCATAAAAAAATTCAACAGCAACAATCACCACACCTGTACTAGGAAAACATGACATTACTACAAAAAAATTTCAGCCAACTAAATTAACAAAATTATCAGATATTGCATCAAATGCACTCGTGGTTAGCAGGCTCGCGTGAAAAGCGGGTATCAGGCTATTTAATAATAAGTGAATTACATTAATAAATTTATATTCTCAAAATTTTATATTTCAGAGCATAGCGATCATTGTTTCGACAAATTGGACAACATAATCGCAACACATTTATGCTTGTTCACGATATTGATCATGTGGACGATCCTCACAAAGTTATGAACGTAATAAAGATATATTCGAGACAATGGGAATTTATCGTTTATGATTTGATCAAAATCTGAAACAGATAACTAGGGTCAAGTGGGATACGCCCCTAGAGCCTAGACCCTTTCTAGCAAAGAATTACCTGAATTGAGCAAACCATTAATCATGGCTTAAGCCAGCGTCACTAAAAGTCCTATTTACGAAAAATAAATTTGTTTATTTACACATCAGATATTAGAGACAAATTGGTGAAAGCTTTCGCTCGTGAGCTACACGTGTTCATGAACGGGTAAAATTTTACGAGGAATAGTATTCATTTCCGAATCAGAGGAATTATCCATGTTATAATTGTGGCGATTCAGTGGATCATGAAACCAGAAATAATTTACATGTGCACATGTGCACGGACTCATTTGTTCGTATACTTCAAATTTTAAACTCAAGAACGATGCAGTTATAAAAATTCAAATGATAGTTCTTCCTTGGATAATATATAAGCTGAACATTAATGGAGAAACTCGAACAACATTGTATAACTTATATGTTAATAAGTATTAAACAGAATAAAATCAGCATGAAACAAATTTGATAGACTTCGTCTATATTGTTACATGACAAAAAAAAAACGAGGATAATTTTTTCCTATAATAATTACGAAACATCCCTAATTACTGAAGTACGTAAATTAAAGACATATCTATGGCACAATGCTAATAATCAGAATCAACTTCAGATCATACAAGCACGAAATTTCATTTTAAATGGATAAGTGTAGATAATATTAATAGTATTGATGTATCGTATCATACCATCTTAAAAAGACAACGCTTCGCTATTACTTTGATCTTGGGGAAGCATTAACGAAATGGCATGAACTTTATATAGCATTGAAATATGGGATTTGGCAGCTCAATCTCTAGTTGCTGATGTAGCTTTTCAAAGATGTTTCGGGAGCAGTTCCTCGAAAAAGAATCGAAAGAACTCGAAAGGTTCGGCAATAAGGGTAGGACTATGCTAGGACGAGTTAAAACTTTTTTACTATCGTCATACGGGTTGTCTAGAGGTGATATTAGATATGTAATTGCTAAAATGTTTCGTAGATAATTATTTTCGCTGTGTCAAGTTCATTCTCGAGCACCAAAGATTCTAAAGTCATTGAAATAAGTAGTTGGAACTTGGAAGCGATAAAGAAATAGTGGCTTCAAGACACTCAAAAAGTTGGTAATGATATTATTCATTCACTCATACACATCCAGATTTGCAAAATGCAGTTTACGCGTAATAAGTTTATATTCAAAGAATATAAGCGCTGCTAAATTTTTCAAATATGTACATAATAATAATATCTAATTAAAATTAATCTCCCAAAGTTATTTATTAAGCTTGAATTATGATTAATTTATAGGTATTACAAAAATTATTAAGTATTAAGCTATTCGTTCATTATTCGCTCACTTTTTTCGCTCACTTTTCGTTTACTTTTTCACTCACTTCTCCACTCGCTTCTCCACTCACTTCATCCACTTTTTCACTCGCTTCTCCACTCACTTCATCTACTTTTTCACTCGCTTCTCCACTCACTTCATCCACTTTTTCACTCGCTTTTCCACTCACTTCATCCACTTTTTCACTCGCTTCTTCACTCGCTTCTCCACTGAGTCCACTCACTTCTTCACTCACTTTTTCGCTCACTTTTTCGCTAACTTCTTCATTCACTTTTTCGCTCGCTTCCTCGCTAACTTCTTCATTCACTTTTTCGCTCGCTTCCTCGCTAACTTCTTCACTCACTTTTTCGATCAATTCTTCGTTAACTTTTTCACTCACTTTTTCGATCACTTCTTCGCTAACTTCTTCACTCGCTTTTTCACTTAATTCTTCGCTAACTTCTCCACTCACTTTTTCGTTTACTTCTTCGCTCACTTCTTCGTTAACCTCTTTACTCACTTTTTCGCTCAATTCTTCGCTTATTTTATTTTCGATCTTAGGTATCTTAGGTGGAGTGAGTGATTCAATTTTAGCCAGTAATTCTATAATACGTGACTAATAACAAAAAAAAAAATACGAATATTTATGTTAAGTAAATTATGTAAAAAATATGTATGAAAAAATCACACACACTAAATATATACCTGTAATTCTTCGTTATGCTTTTTAACTTCATCAAATTGAGTTTCCAACTTTTTGAATTCTTTATCCCTCTTATCTCTTTCAAATGACCATATCATCATCTAAAATTATTATCCGATTAATAGAATTAATTATGAATTAAAGAATATTTCATATTTGAAAGGAAAATCATTATACTTGTTTTTCCAACGCTTTTTCAGGTCTTTCTATGTTTTTTGTAGAATTCTCCAATTGAATTTTTAGATCATCAATAACAAGAGATTGCGAACTAATAAATAAGACAAACAATCAATATATATCATCCCAATTTATGTGTCTCCACTGCTTCTCTATTTTATAAACTTGTAGAAATTCACGAAAAAAATTCCTTACCTAATGGTGGAACTTAATTGTTGAATCTCATGTTCTCCAGATTTCAACATCATTTCCATTTTATGCCAATTCCCTACTAAAGTCTCCATTAATCTTTTTTGTTCTTGAAATTTTATCGTATCAGCTTCCCTGTAATAAAAAAAATAAATAAATGAATAAATATGTTATTTCTAATTATTTTGGATCGTTAATATCGTTAATTAAAAAAAAAAAATATTAAAATATTATGAATTAATCCCTTCTTTATTTACCATAACATAAGTTGTTTTGTCAATTGATCAATGGTGTGTTCGTACTCTGTTAATTTTTGAAGTTGGGGCTCATGTAATTTGATTTGATTCTCAAGTGAGAAACATCTGAAGATAAAGTATTATATAGTTATCATATAATTTTCGTTGCCATTACAAGTAAATACAATACATTATTTACTTACTTCGCACTTAACACCTCGATTTGTTTATTTTGCGCGTCTATTACAAGCTAAAAAAAAAAGATGAAATAGTAAAATCATTAATTTAAATCATTCAAAAACCCGTAAATATATTTTCAAATACGTTAAAGATTCTTCTTACCTTAGATTCGCTTAATTCTTGTTCTAATTTATCTAAAACACTCTTCCATTCTTTTTTCTCGTTTTTATATTGTTTCAATTTATTATTTAATTCATTCTCCCATTGAACGTGTTTCTTTTTTGTATTAGCAGTTTCAGTTTTTTGTCTATCAAACGCGGCTTGAGTTTGTGATAATTGTGATTTTAATATTTTACATGTATTATATAAATTTTGTCTTTCAGCTTCAACTGTACTATCTAATATATGATCACGATGTAATCTACCAATATGTTGAAGATGTTGTTGTTTAAGATAAAGTTCAAAATTTAATTCATTCCTCAAAAGCATTATTTCACGTTGTAAATATGCCACACTCGCTTGCGTGTTTGTAGTGTTTGTAGTCGGTGGTGATTCATTTTCAGGTGGCGAAGTAGGATGATTAACAGTTAGAAAATTTGAATATGATATTATCCTGGATGCCTGAAATAAAATTATTTTTTTTTAAAAATTTTTTTTTAATAATTTTTGTAAAAATAATTTTAATTTTAAGATATAAACTAAAGTAAAATGATATAGACTTAAGTAAAATCCACTTACCCAAGGATCATCCCCTACAACAATATCAGCACCACTTTTAAGAGCCTGATGAACATCCATAATTTCATGTATAGAAATTGCTTGTGAAGGACGTCTTGCTTTTTGAGTTTTCTTTTCAATTATTTTAGTATCAGCTTCTTCTAACACTATTTTAGTTAGATTTTCCAATTCATTTGAATTATTTGAATTAGAAGAAGCATTCTCCATATCATAACTAACGCATTCGGCAACTACATCAGCAGGTTCAAGTTTCATCCATCTTGATGTATCTGAAAGTTCTTTCTCTGAATCGCTCATTATAAGATTTGGGTGAAGTGTATGAATTCGTAATAATGACTAAAATAAAATTTTTTTTTTAAAAAAAAAAATAATAAAATGGAAAAGAAATAAAGTTTAAAGTCTTTAATTTATTACCATACTTCTCGCTCTTATAATATCATCATCAAATTTTTCAATTAAAGGAACATTATTCATCTCTTTAATCCAACCAGAAGGATCTTTTAAAAATTTTACAGTATTACATGGAAACATTCCATACAAAAATGTAAAAAGTTGCTTACAACTTGGTGGACTTGATGGTGCATTATCAAAAGTCGAATCTGTAAAAAAAAAAATCAAAAAAAAAAATTTTTTTTTAAAAGATATTAAATAGAAAATAAATATGCATATTTTAAATTAAAGTTTACCACATCGATTCCAATCTACAACATTCAACTTTTCTGATGTTTTTTGATCATCATCATCATCGTCGTCGTCGTCATCACTTTCCACAATCTCATCAGGAAAATCAACGGGTCTCGAAATATGTTTATCCCAACATATAATCCTGCTAAATATAATATACAGTCCAGGAAGATAAGTAGTAACAGATATACATATATGAGGTAATAACATAATTAAAGTAGTTAGTGAAAGGGAAATCAAAGTTGTGGATGTATCCCGCTATAATTTTTAAATATACAAATAAAAATTATTAAAAATCAACTAAAAAAAACACTAAAAATTCAAAAGAACGGTACCTGAAGTGAGGTTAATAAAGAATCAAGAAGTGGAGTCTCTAATATTTGATGAATATGTAAATTCTGGAAAAAAATAAATAAATAAAGGATTAAAATATAAAAGTAATAAAAAATAAATAAAATAAAATAAAAAATAAAATATAAACCTGTTTTCTTATAAATTCACCAAATAATGTTAAGACTTGTAGCCTATAAGTACTTTGAACAAAATATGAATTTAATAAAATAAAAAATTCCTAACATAAAAAAATATATATATATATATATATGATTTAATAAAAATTAATAAAAATAAATATTATATAATTTTTAAATTTATTTTATATTACCTTTGTTTCAACAGCACCAAATTCTCTCAATAAACTATCTAAATTACGACACCAAAATGCATGAGTCTGTTCTCCTACTGTTCCATCATCTCCTCCAGCAGCTATCCCTACACTACTAGATTCTTTTAAATATAATTCAAGTATTTCCTTTCTAAATTCCTTAACCTTATCGGTTTCACATGTTAATACATCTTTAACTAATCCTTTTACTTGTTCTACAATATCCTTTGGTTGTAAAGGTGAATGTAATACATGAATTAATACACTATTCCACCAATCAGATATTATAATATCAGGTCCTAATATGGGTAATAAAGCTTTTAAACATTTTAGAAAACTACAAAATTTATTTGGAAAATCTTTTATAGTATTATATAATTGAAGTAATTCTGAAGAAATTTTTTTAATTTTATCAGCTTTTTGTTGTTCGACGTTAGATTCTTGTGTCGTTATAAAATTTTCAATCGAATCTATTATAGGTTGAACGTTTGCATTTGATGAGTTAACTACGGTCGAAATATTTTTTAAAATGTCTTTTAACGTTGCCATTTTAAAATAAATACAAGAATAAAATAATTAATATCAATATTTTTAATTTCTATAAAAAATATTACAAAATTTATAAAGTAAGAAAATGAGGAAAAATTTTTCTTTTATTGCATTTTGGAGATTGATGATCGTATACTGAAGTGGTAAATGATGTAATACCACGTGATCGTGACCGAAACCAGTAAAACGTAATCTAATAGTAACAAGTCAGGAAAGATCATCCGATTAAAAACCTTTAGGGAGGGATTTTTTTCATAGGATGAAATTCTAAAATAGCTAGGATCGAATACTATTCAATAATTTCGGTTCAAATTTTCTATTCGTGACATTGATTACTATTCAATAATTTCGGTTCAAATTTCTACACGCGACTTTGAATAATTTCTTTTCATACCAAAAAAATTCTGTACTGTAAGTACAAATACGAAAATTTATATTTCCAATATCCATCAATAATAGCAAGAATGATGAATTAGCAAGACTGATGAATTTATTGATAAATTTAATACCATCAAAAGGTTATTTCATTTAATAATAATATTTAATAATAATAACATTTTAAAAGTGTTTTAATTATTTAAATATACCTTATTAATTATCAGATCTGACCTTTTTTTAATACTGTATGTCCGATCAGATAAACTCATAAGTTCTTCCAGAACATTCTTTACAACAGTACAATAATGGAAATAATGAAATAAAATAATTTTCACAAAAAAAAAAATATAGCTTTTGGAGCAATGCTTTGTATACTTTTTTTTATACACGATTAAAAAAATTCTTTTTTTTTTCCTTTTTTTAATAATAAATAATATTATTATCATAAATTGTATAGTTTGTATATATATAATTTTTTTTAAAATTTAAAATTTTTAAAATATAATTAAAATAAAAAAAAAAAAAATAAAAAAATAAATCCAATTCTTAAAAAAAAAATATCATCATTTGTTGTGTTCTTTAGAAAAACGAAAATTTTTGTGCCATTAGTTTTTTTAAAAAGTACGAAAAAGTTTGCCTGTTCCCTCTCCTCTCTAATTAATATATACATATATATTACCGATATACGAAATATTTACATTATAATTTTTTTTTTTTTTTTTTTTTGAAATATTAAAAATTAAATAAAAGATATAAAGCTTTTGATACTTAAAATAATAAATAAAAAATTCATCATAATTAATATAATGGGAAGTAATACTTAACTAAATTAATTGCATAAATAATATTTTCATGGGAAATTTCTATATATATTATATACATACTTTTAATTTTTTCTTTTCTTTTTAAAAAAAAATCTACGAGAAAACTTATCATAAGTGTGGGATGGGAGGGAGGCATTAAAAAAAAAAAAATCGTTATCACGAGAATATAGTATATTTAGTATATCAAAATAATTAAATACGTAATATAACGAAAACGAAATTTACTATAATCGATTTTATAGAATTATGTTCGGTTCTAATTTATTTGATTTTTGATTTTTAAAAAAAAAATTAATATCCCCATGTCACTGGGTGTGATAAAAGAGGATTAGTCGCTCTATCCGAATTTGGAGCGTTACGGGGTGACGATGGGGTAGACGCAGTTGAATCAGTTGGAGTAGGAGGATTGTTGTAATAATCCTGATATTTTTTAAGCATGTAAAAATCGTTTGTTTTTTGAGATGGTGATGGTAATGAAGCGAAAGTTGAAATTTTTTCCTGAACAGCAGGAAGATTTAAAGGAGGTAGTTTAATCGGATGTTGATTATCTATCAACATTGCATTAGAGTCAAGTGGGTTTTCTAAATCCGGAGCGGGAGGAAGTAAGACTTCAATTCCCGAAGATACATTAACAATTGACATTGAGTTTTTTTTTCGGGAAGTTCGATTAGGTGTTGGTAAAGCCATACGATTTTGCGAAGAATTATGAGAATTATGTGTATTAAAAATATGGCCAAATTGTTGATTCAATTCAGTAATTGGAGGTAAGGTTGTTTTATTATTTAACATATTAGGAGAATCCATTTCGGAGACTTGCATGGTTGTCACATGATTTCTATGCATGGTCACGGGGTAAATTGGAATAGGTTTTCGCAAAATTGGTAATTGTTGTGTTTCTACGGGAACATTAATATCTCGAGAATACGTACCTAAGATTTTGTCACAAAAAAAGAATTAATTTAAAGAAATAATTTTTATTTTTTATTTTTTTACATACTTAAATATTTACCATGGGTATATCTTTCCCGCGAACGTGATATAGGGATACCATGTGACTGAGAAGCATCAGTGGTAATCCCAGTATCATCATCAATGATAACAATCGGGGCATTAGCGGGTATGATCGGCACAGAGCGAACGGCAGGACGGGTATTACCATGAGCAAGCATCTGTTCAATTTGACTTCGAAGATTTGGATTTTCCTGCAGAACATTTTCTATTCTACGAGCTGGACTCTTGATCACTTCAACGTTTCCATTACGTGGACCTCTTTTCTTTGCGGTTCCAGTGAATTCACAACGTTGACCAGCTCTTATACAGTTAGTGCAAGGAGAAATCCCTGTACATTTTACTTTTTTTTTCTGACATGCCTTGCATGCCACGGTCACTTTGGACCTGTTCATTAAGATAAAGTTCTAAAAATAAAATATAAAAAATAAAAATAAAAAAAAATTAAAAATAAATAAGAATAATGATAAAAATAAAAAAAATAAATAAATAAATAAATAAACAAAGAAAATATAATTTTATAAGTAAAAAAAAAAAAAAATCTAAATGATTTTTTTAAATCTTTTTTTTTTTTTTCTATATAAAAAAGTGTGACAGAAAGATTTATTATATTATATTATTAAAAATAATATTTTGGTTGTACCGGCAAAACTCCTTAGAGGGTTCGACCGAGAGTTTTAAAACAGATTGGAAAAAAAGGTACCCAAACTGGTGAAGAAGGGAAGGAAACCAGTGAATAACGTATGAATAAAGAGGATTAATTATGAAAAAAGAACTTTGAACAAAAAACCAATTTTGCTAACAGTCAGTCACATAAATAAGACTGACAAAATAAGTCAAAAATTAAAATGGGATAGTAAAATAAAAGTGGTGTAACTTAATTGGCACCAGACATTGGCAAATAGAAGGTAATACAATTTGTTTGTATATTTCAATATTTTACCAATATTTACCATGTGTGTATCATGGTTCCCCATTCCTTTGTGATCAAAACAAATTCCAAAAATGGAAAGATGTAACATATGTAACTGCGCCCCAACTCGCAAAAACTAAATACTTTTCTGGTGGGGGAAAATCTTATATTTCCCAAGATATCTTGTATACAAGTTAAAGTTTTAAATTTTTCCTGGGTCCTGGTTGTACCAGTGTCGGACTAATATTAAACTTTAACCAAAATTGATAATTTGGGTCGTACAACAAGAATAATACGTTACAACACGTCATCAAACGTATCATACGATCGGTTTAATTGGATAATTCAAAGATCTGAATGAGTCAAAGATATTATTGTTAAAAAAAAAAAATTGCATAAAAGAAATGCAAAAATTGTATAAATATTTTGAAGATTGCTTAATAGAAAAAAAGTTCGACCGTATTTGATTCCGTCATTTCCGCGATACATGAATCAAAAATGTAATAATGGAATATCGGGAATAAACAAACAATAATGCTATTAATACCGGTTAAACATTTAGTACTCAATTTTTGAGGGGTAATAAAGAAATTATAAATAATAATGCAAAAAATCTATTATGAAAAAAAAAAAAAAAAAATTTTTTCCTTTGATATTGATTGCATATAACCCCTTATTTATTAATAATCACATTGAATGGTTTAAACGTGGCAAACATTATGATTTGGATGGGCGACATGAATTTAAAATACAATGTTGTATTAAATAAAATAATGTAAATAACGCCAATCCAAATACGGCAAAGCCCGTAATTTTATTTTACTGCGCCACACAATAATTTAATCATTCGACACATTGTTGTTTTGTTTGTGTATTTGGGCGCAAAATTTTATATGTATTATTATTTTGTGTTCATTATTTTTTTTTTGTGATCAGGCGGGGCAAAAGATATACAAGGATAAAAAAAATACAAATACCGATTTGATTAAATAACTACTCATCGATGTTTTGTCTACAATCATATTTTTCCGTTTTATACCGTCAATCAATTTTTATTAATTTTCTTCATTTACAAATATAAAAAAAAAACATTGACGCATAAATATTGATGCGTTACCGTTTAAATATATTCGGTAACAAATAAATTTTTTTTAAAGGGCTTGTCCTACTTTTTGATGGCAAATAGAGAATTTCATTTAAAGTTAAACGCCCAATCTGATACATTAAGGGGCTAAGCCCCAACAAAAACAAAAATGTCATTAGAAAAAAATGTCATGCTTATAAAATGAATTTTATTGGATAATTTTGGTACATCATTATCTTTTCAAAACAATAAAGTAAATGAACAATAGTTAATTTCATTCATTATTCTTTTTAATTTTTTTTTTTTTTATATTATAATACGGAAAAACTCGAATAAAACAAATTATTATAAATTTGATGTAATTCATTTCTAACTTTGACATGATCGGTTCGTGTTTTTCTCGGTTCGGAATAAATATTTTTTCTTCAGTATTCCAAAAAAGGAAATCGTGGAAAAAAGTTTTTTTTTTTGGCGCCAAAATTCATATTTTGGAAATTTGTGTAGATCCAATCGCAAGGTTTCATAAGTGATCTATAGATTAAAATTAAAATGTCATCAGTCGTACTATAGAGTTACATTACATGGATTACGTTACATTGTTACGTAATTCAATTTACCTACATGCCATTGTATTTTTTTTTTGCATTTTCTTCCAATTAAAGTATTTATCTTATGAAAGAAAATGATTAATATTTTAATTTCTCGATTGTAACCGAAAAATTTTTTTTTTACAATGAATCCATAAACAGTTAAACCTTTTTATTACATTTTTGTGTAATGTAAAATTTTTATGAGAATTAAACTTTAATTTTTTTCTGTACAATGAAAAAAAAGATTCTTTCATATATATAATTAATTAATTCCCTAATCCCTACTTTTTTCCGAATTATTATAATCAAAAGTTAAATAACAAATAATTGCACAAAATATTAACATTAAAATATTATTTGTTCTTACTATATTTACTATGAGATTCCTAAACTGAATAGCTGGGAAAGGTTTATACAATTTAAGAAATTTTTGGAATTCCGGAATCCCATAATATTTTAATTGTATAATAAAAAAACAATTGATTAAGGTAATATGGCGTCAAATATAATGAATATTCGTCCATTATTAATAAATTTACACAAATTTGACAAATTCGTTTTAATGTTTCTACGCCCAACCGTCCAATTATGTAATTTGAATTATTTAAAATTTAACTGGTTTGTATTATGTGGCCTGACTATAGCGTGACCAAAACAAATATACAAAAAAAGTTAATTCTGGTTGGTTGAATAATTAAAAATTAGCCATATTAAACCTTTTTACAAAGAGAAAATAAAAACTCCCATGATTTTCATATCAAATTTAGTTTTTTCTGCACACATCTTTTGTACTATGTTGATAATCATTAATCCATTAATCCTTTGTCCCTGCGCGTTCTGCGCATCCTGCGCTCCTCTTAACCTTTTATTTTTAAAGAAGGAATTGACGAATTAAAAATATTCTTTCCTCTTTTTAATGAATTGAAAATTTTACTTTTTGACATTTATTATACAATTTTATTATTATTATTATTATTATTATTATTCACAAACAAACAAATAATCATTATATTTTATAAATATTATTATTATTATTATTATTATTATTATTATTATTATTATTATTATTATTATTATTATTATTATTTGCGTTTTGCGCCACGTTTTACATCATTATTTCTCGTCTCTATTGTTTAACAATTTTTAATTGGTTTCCTAAATATTGCAAATATTATTAATTTTAATTGTAGTAGATCTTAGTCTTTTGAATAAATAAAAATATCGGAAAAACTCACGTTTTTCCCAAATTAAGAAATGTATTAATAATTAATTACTTTTATTAATCATTAATTACCTCATAATTTATCTCTTAAACTGTTAATATAAAATAATGACTAAAATTACAATGAGAAATGTATATAGTTGACGCACATGTTTGCATGTGTTTTGTTATAAACATTCCAAATTTAGTTACTTTTACATTGTAATTCTTAAAATAAAGCATCGTAATCACATAATGCATTGCATCCCTTTCAATTTTGTTTCATTAGTCAAATTGATCAATTATCATTTGTCAAAAAATTTTTTTTTTTATCGCCTATTAGTGATTAGTGTGACAAATTGTAAATCCTAAAATCTCGCCAAGAATATACATTTAATGTTGATTTAATTTTGATTTAATGTTGATTTAATGTTGATTTAATGTTGGTAAAAATATTAAAATTATCACATATGATGTGACATTTAATTTTTATTAGTGTTTGATTTGCTTTGATTTGCAAATTTACGATAAAATTAACAAACTGTCAATTAATAAACAAATAATAAATATTAGTAAACAATATATTTATGGTAAAAAAATATATATATAAATTCAGTGGTTTAACATTTGCATAGTAATAATAAATAAATGATTAAATGATTGTTAATTTTATGAAATTTATTATTAGCTTTATGAACGTAGCTTTATTGGATGTAGCTTTATTAAATTCATTATTAGATTTTATTAATTTATTATTAGTTTTATTAACTTATTATCAGCTTTTATTAATTTTTATAATTTTTTATTAACTTTATTAAATTTATTATGGAGGTTGAAACCGTCAAAAAACCCCTTAACCGGTTAATTAATCGGTTAATATGAAAAATATTTAAAAATTTTTTTTTGCTGAAAATTGTACCGATTTTTGATTTTACCTACACATTTAGTTGAAAGAAGATTATTTTTCATCAATACCATTATTAATAAATAGGAAAACGTACGAACTGGCCGGGGTTAATGCTAACGCTGTCTCGTGCAAGTGCATAACTCCAAAACTAGGGCCAGTTCGTACGTTAATATCATACACTCCCACTGTACGTTAAGGACGCCCATTAAAAACTTCGAGTTTGGGAACACACACGACTGAAATCAAGTAAATCTGAACAGAATTATGGATTTATGGTCAAAATAGTTTTAACCAACCTCTAATTTATTAATAGTTTTTATTTAAATTTATTAAATTGTTAAATTCATTACTGTATTAGTTCGTTGCTTTATTAAATCATTATTAGTTTCGTGGATGTAGCTTTTGTTAAATTTATTAGTTTTTATTAAATTTATTATTAACTTTTATTAATTTATTATCGTTATTAGCTTTTATTAAATTTATTAATTTTAGGCCATACAAACTTTGATTTTATGGTTTTCATAATATAAAAATTTCATCAATAACACGGCAACCCGGCTTTTTAATTTTTTCTTCAAAAATTTTATGTGAAATTTTTTTTTTACAAAAACTGACCCGGCCGGACTATGAAACCCATTTTTTACCACTTTGTGTCGCCTTATTATTTTAAGCTTTATAAAATTTGTTAATTTATTTACGTGTTCTTCAATTCTGTTACGCATACAATTTACAAGTTCTTCTATGAGATTTATTTCCATTTCTCCTAATCTCATTATAATCAGCAAAACACCTATAATAAATTTAATTTAAATTAATAAAATTTCTTAATTATAAAATAAAAACAAAACATATGCCTGATTGAAACTTACAACCAACAGAATTCATATTTACAATGTTTAACAGTACAAGTCATATGGTCGCATCCTCCATTTTTGGTAATTCTTACGCCACATTTGGGACATGACTTGGTTTCTCTTTCGAGTAAACTTTTTGTAGCTTTGTCTTCACCTAATTTTCTATTATTATATTCACTACAAGTTAATCCCTTATGCCAAGGAACATCGTGAGTATAACAGTATTTTTGACCGCAAGATTCACATGTCATTATGGGTGAGGCGTCTAATATTAAAAAGAAATTAAATTATCATTAATTTTTCTTTAAAAATAAATTTAAATAATCGTTATTATTACCTCCTTCAAAATTAATTTGACCGGCACCACATCTAGAATTTTTACACCATCTAAATTCTGGCAATTTGCTTAACGTTTGAGTAAGCATTAATTTATCATATCTTTCAAATGCTTGTTTACTTGCGATCCTTTTTATATCCCTATGTTGTAATTCTTTTTTACAACCAGAAGACGGACAACAAATTTCTATATTACCCTTACTTTCTAACTGTGCTTGAATATGCTTATCAACACATAATTTACAAACATCTAATTCATGGTTACAATCTGCAGTTACTTGTAAGAATAGGTGCCTTGGAAGAAGTTCAAAACAAATTTGGCATTCTTCTTTCATCATTTTAGAAATGTTTTAAAATTTTGTATTTCTATTATTTGGAAGGGGATGAATATTAATATTTTTATTTGTTTCAACAAAAAAAAAGTTCACACTTATAAATGCGTACGACAGATGCTTTTCCATAAAAATCAATATCCGTTAAAAACACTGATGCAAGAATCACCTTCTTGACACGGCATTATTATGCACTGTATGACAAACATTCTTTTCTTGACTCGAAACAGTAAAAATTACCTTCTTGACCATCTTCGTATTACTTTTTACTGTATTAGTGATAAACAATTTTTTTTTTGGATATTTTAATAAAAATATCTTGTTAAAATCAAATTTATTGTTAATAATATATATTAAAATAAAAAAAAAATTAATTTCTCATAAAATCTTAAAACAATCAAGTACCGTAATTATTTAAAAATATTATAAATCTGTTTATTATTAATAGTAATGTCTTGCAAAAAAAAAAACAATTCTTTTTGTGTCTATAATCTTTGAATGATAATGTAATAACAACGCATTAATGTTTTTAAAATTTAAAGAAAATGTTTGGTTTGTGATACATATTTTGACAAGGAAGTCAAAGTCTGATACTTTTTGCCCCTGATCGACAAATTGCAATGTAAAATATAACCATAAAAAGAATTTTTTTTTTTTTTTTTTTTTTTGCGACAATTCTTGTTTTTAAGAATCAAAAACTTTAAAAACATCAAAATTTTTATTAAGATTTTATTATTTACATTAATGTATGAAAAAATAACTATTTTAACAATTTAATATAGTTTACAACTGTAGTGACTTTTGAAAAAAGAATCTTGACAATAAGTGTTCATATATACATAAAATGTAACTAAATATATACAAAGTAAAAGATTTAAAAATATTATACTTTGATAACTGGGAAAGACTTTTTTTTTTAATATCAGCAGTGAATGTATGTATGCACGGGGCTTCAGGCTATTAATGCATGATGGTGTCGCATACCTTGTATTTAAGCCAATCTCTGTTGTATTCCTACCCTGCCATACATTACTTATTTATTCCACAAAAATATCTTGTTCAATGGATTATAGTACAAGGGATAAAGGATCTCAACAAATCACTTCTCATAACTTAAAATTATGTGATTTTGAAGATGGATTAACGTACTGTATGTGTAATAATGGATTAGATTATATAGAAATATAGTGAAACTGATCTCTTTGCAGCCTTATGCTCGACTTTAGTAATTGTACATTAGAATGTTCGAACAAATTTTGTAGACGAAAAATTTTTTTTTTATTTCATTTTTTATTTTCGGTTATTTATCAGAAGTTTAGATTTTAGAATTCCAAAAAAAAAATCGCAAATTCACCTCAATGCTGGTGATCGGTTAAACAGGTTTTTTAAAGAAATTACAATGATGGAAAGGAAGTATTTTAGGTATAGCTATATGCAGTGATGTGCATTGGAAGATTCCAATAGCTTCCAAATCTTCCAATGTACATCACTTGCTATATGTACAATTTACATATACTGTACATAAAATAAAATGTTCCGGAATACGTTTCTTTTAAAGTAACATTCATGTCCATTGGCCAATCACCTTTGATGTGAAGCCGATCAGGAAGAAGTGGTGAGAGAAGGAAAGGTGGGAAAGATGAGAGGAAAGTCAAGAGAGAAAAGGTAAAAGAGGGAAAAGGTAAGAGAGGGAAAAGGCTAAGGAAAAAATAGCCTAATATCAATATTAGCTATATTAGCTTAAAGAAAGTGGGATTCAATAAGGAGATTGATCGAAAGATTTTTTTTCTTAATATATTCGTGGCACTATTTTATTAATTAGATTTCGTATTTCTACAAAATACGTAATTACAATGTGTGACTACCTACCCGGCCTGCAAATGTATACATTGAAAGACCGATGAAAAGTAATTCATTGCATCACATATTTTTTTAATCATCTTTCTACAGACCAAAATAAATTATTCTTTCTTTTGGTTAAAGATTTTTAAAAAGTTTAAAAAGTCCAAAATTGTTACACTGTCGACGTCACTATTATCACGTGATCAATTATCAGTCGTTGAATCTTATGTAATTATTAACCAATGAGCTCAATGTTTCAGCAGTTACGTGATTCTTTAACTGCAGAGGTGTCTACTTTTACTTTTCCTCAACGTTCAGTTAGTTTTATGGTTTAGTCTACCTACTTACTAGCATAGTTTCATTTTCTTTTTATATATATTTGGTTCTATACTGTCTTAATTCGGTCGGGTTTTTAGTCAGTTTTATATAGAATACTAGTTAGGGCTCGATTTTATTGAGTGAAGTTCGACATTGTATTTTTTTTTATAATTTATTAGTCTGTAAATTTCTTCAATGTAGTCATCCTAGCTAGCCATAAAATAAATAAATAAATAAATTGTTAAACAATGGTTGGGCCACCCTATATCTCTAAACGAAGGGTGTGGTCCTAATTAATTGGGATAAAAGTTAAAGATCTACACATATAGATTGACCCTGTAGCACTTCGGTGCACATTCTTTTATTGTAATAGACTTTGATTACCACTCTTTTGAAATAAAATAAATAAATAAATAAATAAATTATAAATCTTATATATAAATTATTATTTGAAAATAGAAAAAATCATACTTTTGAATAAAAAAAATGTTTCAGATCGATATAAATTTCATTGAGTTGCACTTTTTGTTGCATTTATTGAGTCGAAAATTTACATGCGTGCGTCTATATACGCTCCTTATTCGGTTATTGATAATTATGTACGAAAAATGAGGAAATACTCAATAATTTCATTTCCTTGATCTACTATGTATTATCGTTAGGACATTCGGTCTAGTTTTAGTACTCAAAAGGTCAGGGTTGGAATAGTACATAAAAGGGTAACAATATAGAGTATCCTCATAGAATGATGTGTAAATCCTTCCTTTTTTGAATAATGCCAGGCGGAATTACGTAATTCTGGACTTGGCCGAGCTCTTGTTACCTATTTATATACTATTTGGTCTCACTGCGTAGTTTATTGAGAGTTAAGTCGCATGGAATACCTTGGAATCTGTTTCTGTTACATCTCCAGGGTGTGACTTAAGGATTTTATCTTAATATGTAAAATATTAAACCGTAAATCAATATTCAATTGGGACAGGGGCACAGGGGTTATCTTCTAAATTTTATACTAAATTTTATATTAATGTCTAATCAAAAAATCAAAAGGAATTTCATTTCTTCTTTAATTTTAGCCAGTTCTTATTAGGATCGAGAAACCGTATCAGGTAATTTAGATTAGGATACGTCATTAGATGAGACATACATCGGAGAAGATCCTGAAATATATAAAAAGTCAGAGGCGGTCAAAATAATTTTACTATCATATTAGACACATTTTTTCAGGGCCAGAATTATGATAATTTTGGCCAGTATCCAAATAAAGTAATGGCTTTCCACCAGGATTATCTATAACCTTTTCATAGTATCGCTGTCAACTATTAAATCGGGAAATTTCTGTTTTATTAAAAAACAATCCAAGATTTTAAAATTCAATAACTTTATATTTATTTAATTTGGATTTAAATAATAATAATAATAATAAAAGTTTAAGAATGCATAATAAAGAATAATATAAAATATTAACGCCAAAAAAATACTAAAAAAAAATTTTTTCTTATGGAAATATATCCAAGAGTAAGTATGTTACATGATGATGTAATTCTTTGAGATACTATTGTAGAATTTTAAAAGAAAATATGAAAAAAATTCAGAATAAGATGGGAATAACATCAATCTTAATAGGAATTTGTTTTTAATGTAGCAACAATATAAATAATCAAATGACTCATAAGAAGAATAATCATGCATCGGGACCTAAATTGTGATTATGATCAGTAACCATCAGTTTTGCTAATAATGACTCAATAAGTTTACATCATATTTTCCCATGAAATATTCTATAAAAAATCATGAAATTTCTTTTTTCTTTTATACTTTTTATACTTGCACTCTTTTTTATTTTTATTTATACTCACACTCGCGCTTTTTTTTTATTTTTTTCTGTACTTACACTCGTACTTATTAAGTTTGAAGAAATATTCTTTCTTTACCGCGTTTTTTAACTCCCTGTTCAGAAACGCAAAAAATATCTCTAGTCTTTCGGCCGCTCCTAGTCAAAAAAAGTTTCGGCGAAACTTTCTTACTTTCGTTAAAAATTTTTGTTATTTCCTTTCAAAGAAAACTTATTGTAAACAAATGACGAAGACATACAGTACTAAAAAAATTGTTTAAAGATAGTTATGAACACTTATTCAATAATAGCCTTCCTTTCTTTTTTCTAAAAACGAAAGCTTAACGTTAAAGAAAAAATTGGAATAAGCGTCAAACCTGAATAGACAGTAATATATTCTATTATTCTGGTAAGTGGAAATGACTAAGCTGGGATGTATAAGGGACTAGTGCACCTAGAGTGCTTTGGTTATCCTCCTCTTCTAGAAGTCTGGTTACCTTCAATGAGAAAAAAATACTGTATCAGTATGTCTCAAGCTATGTCGCAGACTTCTGTATGTGGGGCCCGTCCCTTTGGTGGTGGGTCTCATGTCTTATTATCAATGTGACAGTACCTCTGCACGAGTTTGATCACTCACGATATACGTTAATGTCAGTTGATAGTAGGCATGGGGGCTTGAATTTGTCTTTTCTGCAAAGCTTACTTAGAGTACTCGAGTCTTCTAACCTATTTTACTATATTTTATATTTTTAGATTTCATTTATTCAGCTTTTTACTTTACAGTAAGGATTTAGGATCGGTATGTTAGATTTTTGTTATTTGTTTTAATTTTAAGTTCTAGTATTTGCAATTAATGATAGTTTTAAAAATTTTCATTAACATTTTAACTGTTTTTTATTATATAATATTTACTTACACTTTAAAAAAAAATCGCGATAAAATAATCAATTGAAATTATATGTACTATTTATAAAATAAAATAATAAGTTTCCATCTCTTATAATGAAATCGCACTGTTTTTTTAGTTACTGCTGCTAAAGTTTGTGTTTGTCCTGCAGAGGAGGTAGTGCAGCTTTTGCAATATAAATTTTTAACGTTAAATCACGTAACTTCAAACCGTTGTATACCTGAGAGAATGCTATCGTTGTGGGTGGTGAAGACTGAAGAAATTAACAGTCGTAGCGTTTGCAAGCGTGAGTAATATTTAAGCTTGAACTGATGTTGTAAGAATTGGCGTTGTTTATTTTATTAAAAATTAGTTAATGAAATAAATTTTGTAATTTGTGTTAATATAATCATATGGAATATTATAATCAAAAAAAAAATTTCGTTTTACAATCTTTACAATTTCTTATTTTTTATTTTTTAGTTGATTAAATAATCATAGTCATTAAAAATAAATAATTCTGTATCCAATCAACTTTGATGTGATCGATGATTAATCTTTTTCGATCACGAGTCAACTAAAATTTATATTATATCAGTATGTGTATTCCTATGCTAACAGCACACCCTAATATAATATTCTAATGAATGATGATGATAATATTTATAGTGAGTGTTATCTTAGTGATATTAATTTATAATTTAAATGTAATTTCTATTATTACACGCTCATTAGGATTGTGCGGAATTCATTGTACCGATATTTTTGTTATCATGCCCGATATTTTTAATGATGATCGACAATATAATTATATTAGCACACGCACTAATCCTAATATCACGTATAATAATATTGTTATTGAACGGGGCTATATCGGCCTTCGGCCGATATTTTGACGCCCCTTCAATAACATACAATTATCATATTTATTAAAACAATCACCACATAAAAAATTCATATATTTATTATTCCTATGTTATAAAGTGTCGTAGGATAACGACAAATATTTATGCGGTCTCATGGAAAGTATTTGATTAACGCTATTCTTTAATTGTTCAGCACTTCACCTCCTGAATACATGCGTAACAAGCTCTCCGCGAAGTTTTTAAAGTATCAGTACTCAAATTATTCGGTATTTGGATTTCAAACTTACCGAACTCACTCATCTCAATAATATATTTGTATCATCATAAATAAGAACATAAACTGTAAAGGTTTCTTTTATGCTAATAAATAATCTATTCTTCCATTCTATATTTAGAGTAAGTTTATTAAAAACAAAAAATATATAGATTATCTTTAGTAAATCAATAGAACTCTTTAAGTTTCGGCAAATCACTTGCTTACTGTAATAATTTTCTTTCTATCAAGCTTTTTTGACTATATGTATACTTTGAAAGTACACGACTTGTAAATTTCCTATAATCCTTATTTAAACTTCATATCAGGCAATCTGACGAATGGCAGATCCAGATTCTCAAAAATGTGAACAGAAGTAAACCACAAATAGCCAGTTCACTAACGACTTGAAAAAACTTTTTAACACTGGAAACAGAGTTTTTATTAGAGTTTTATTACATTAGTCTTTCTCATAATTAGGGTGTGATCCGGTCAAATTCGGTCTTGAAAAAAATTGAATCCGTATTTAGATCCTTATCCGCTCGAAAAAAAAACACGTATATGAACCATCCGGATTATGGATTTAATCAAATTTTGACCGGATGATTAAATAGCACATATCATTGTCGTATTTATTAAATTTCATTCAGCCAATCCTATTCACCATCATATTCACCATCATCATACAGTATTCACCGGATTGAACGGATTGGGTTTCAGATGACCGGGATCACACCTTTACTCATAATAATACTACTGTATTAACAGTTAATGTCAAATCTTTATCATTCAGAGTTAGACGTGTATAATAATTATAGTGAATTTTTGTAAAATATTAAGATCGGAATCTATAATCTATACTATCCATTGTTTATTTCATGCAGACGAAAATTTCGGGAGAACCAAAACTTGTACTATTCACAATATTTATTTTAGGAGACATAAAGTATATACTGAATATTATATTTACATTTTATATAAATAATAAGTTAATCTTTAACAATATGATGATATTCTTTCATCGGCAAATTCGTATTGCTCATACCTTAAATGCAAACCCTTAGTGTAACTTGTAATTTACTTTGTAGTACGTGTAAAATGTAGATTTGATCCATTTTATTTATAATGAAACATTTTTTTTTACTAATCGACAAAATTTTTTCTTCCTTTTTTTCGTAAATCTTAATTTAAATTTTTTTTCTTCATTTATAAAAATGAGTTCAAAGACTGATAATGTTAATTTAGATAAATATGATGAAGAACAAGTTAAGTTGATGCAAGAAATGTGTATTGTAGTTAACGAAAAAGATGAAAAAATTGGGGCGGATACCAAAAAAAATTGTATGTTATTTTTTTTTTTTTATAAAAATTTAAGAGTTTTGATAACGGGTTAAATAACCTGGGTTAAATCACCCCCTAAAAAGATATATTTTATATCAATATTTTTTTTTTTAAAAAAAAAAGATTATTTGTGTTATTATTCATTTCACTTGATATTATAGAGTATAATAACCAATTTTTCTTATATTTTTGACAATGTCTCTCATTTTTATTGTAATTCATAGTTTACAATTTTTTTTTTTGAAATTTAGGCAAAATTATAATAATTATATAAAATTTACTAGTGGGTTAAATCACCCTGGGTTAAAATTAGTATTATACAAAATTCAAAACCTTTTAATTCTTTATAATTTAAAAAAAAATTAATCCAATTTTTTTTTTATCTTCTAAGGTCATTTAATGGAAAATATTAATAAAGGACTTTTACACAGAGCATTTTCAGTATTTCTTTTTAATTCAGAAAATAAATTATTATTACAACAACGTGCAAATGAAAAAATTACATTTCCTGATCTTTGGACAAATACTTGTTGTTCTCATCCATTAAATACACCTTTAGAATTAGAGGAAGAAGCTCAAATTGGTGAGATGATTGATGAAATTATATCTAAAATTTTTTAAATTTTTATTTTGTTTTAATAAGCTTTCTTTTCTTTTTTTTTGTTAATATAGGAGCACGTCGAGCGGCTCAACGAAAATTAGAGCACGAATTGGGTATTAAACCGGAAAAAGTTCCTCTTGATGATTTTGTATTCTTGACTAGAATTCATTATTTAGCTCCCTCAGATGGACTTTGGGGCGAACACGAAGGTAATAAGATTATTAATTTATATAATAAATATAACAATATAACAGCTCGAAACTAATATTTCTTCATAATTTTTATTTTTAGTCGATTATATTCTTTTTATTCGAGGGGATTTTACTTTTGATGACATTGTAGTGAATAAAAATGAAGTGAAAGCTGCTGAATTTTTATCTTTGGATGAATTACGCAAAAAATTCAACAATCCTGGCGGTAAGTTATTGTAGACGCTTAATGTTTATAATGATAAATACATTAATAATATTTTTTTTTTTTTTCAAAGATTGGAAATATACTCCATGGTTTAAACTTATTTGCGAAAATTTTTTGTTTAAATGGTGGGAAAATTTGGATGATTTAGAATCAAGTAAAGATGTTTTGACGATTCATAAATTAGGTTTTTGATTAAGATCTTAATTATTTTAAAATTTAAACTAAATAAATTATTTTTTGATGTTATTTTAAATTTTGTTCGTTTAGATAGATAGTTACATGATAATTAAAAAAATTTAAATATCGTAAACCTTCTTTTTATTCATCTTAAGAATGTTTTAAATTGCAACCACCTCGATATCTAAAAGTCTCGCCACATTGTTTGCTAATACTACCGAGCCAACCATGTGGCAACAGTTTATTAATAGTATTAATTTTAGAAAGTATGTTAATGATAGTTTCAAACCACTAAACAACTTTTCCTTAATAAAGGAAGTCAATTCTAAATTTTGTTAATGTATTAATGAATGAAATTATTCCTAATTTTGTATAATGAATTTTGTCGGATTAAATAATATGCAAAATGAAAGTATTTCATGGTAATGTACAACGTGCAATAATAGTACTTCTCTTATCAAATTATTGTCTTTGATCAAAATTATTAGTTAATAAAAAAAGTCAAATTGACCTATTCTAAATATTCTAATGATTAAACAAATTCACAAATGTTCGATCACTTTTTTCACAATCGCTTGTGATATTTTAATATGATGACTAAAATAGTATGATATATTTAAACTTATAGTCTTAATAGTTAATTGATGCTGATACAATTTATTTAAAAATTATTTTGGAACACTTCCTTCAGGCTCAATAAATCCTTTTCGAGATGCATCTTCTAGAAATGTTTTTAGCCGTGACATTGCAGCAGGAGAAGAAGTTAGGAGTGCTTTTATTTCTGGAGGAGGCTGGTGAACATAAGCTTTAAAAATGACATAAAGTATTTTTGTAGCTTGTCCTTTATATACTTGTACCACTTGCGCACCAGCAACCTACGAAGGTAACTTTCTTAGAAAATAAAACAAAACAAAAAAACATGACAAATGCAATATTCCTTACCTTGAGGAAAGTATATAAAAGGAATGGAGTGATTTTTTGAGGTGGTAAATTCAACAATCGCGCCAACCAAATCCATGCATGATCCATTGAATATGGATTAATTCGATCTAAAGGTGATTAAATTTAAGTAAACAAGTAAAAATGAATTTAATTTTAACATACTTACTGGGAATCAATGGAACAGTTTGCATTATAGCGCAATACAAAGCTAGAATTGCACACATCCTTTTGAAATATGCGTCTTCTTCTTCATTTTGTTTGTAGCCCATTTTTTTCCTAAGATCATTAATATTTTGATTCTAAAATTCAAAGAAGATAACGTTAAAATAAATTAATTATAATTGTGATAATTTAACTTATAATAAAAATTAAACCCTACCGAAAGTCTGGCATAATATCTTGGTAATACGTATGGACATTTTTTGACAAACCGAGCCATCATGAATTTTTCCATAAAATCGGAATGCTCTGTTGAAACTAGAACAGATACATGAGCAAATGGAAAAGCTGCGGCTTCATTGGATAATACATCAACTTCAGCATGTTTCTAAGTTTATAATATAGATTAATTGAAACAAACAAACAACAAATAATTGAGTGAAAAATCAAAATCTACAAAATAAGAAACAAACCACAATGCCTTTTGCCGTATAATTAAGGAGAAAATAATAAAGTCTCTGATTATTTTGAGCGGTTTTAAACATTCTATCTAACCGAGAAGCCTTTTGATAGCATATATACAGTATTTTAGTATATAGAAAATGAATAACGAAAAAAAAATTTCAATAATAACGAATTTTATACATACGATATCAATTATTTTCGTCCTATCATTAGTAAGGGTATTTAATGCTAAGGTTATATTTTTCCTCGAGTCTAAAGAAGCTTGCTTTAATTGAGGATCCTTTGCAATATTGTCATTAATAAGTTTTAGGTATTGTCGGTATCTTTCTTCTTCCTTCAAGGCTTCATCTGATGCAAGTTTATTCAGGGCTTTTTTCTCAGCCTCTATTTTTTCGTTTTCCTTAGCTACTTTTTTTCTTCGGCTGCTTTTATCGCCTCCTCTTCCTTTTTTTTTCTGCAGCGGCTGCTTCTTTTTGAGCCTTAATAGCTGCTAAAGCTTGTCTTTTCTTTTCATCCTCCGCTAATTGACGATTTATTTCTTCTTGTTTTTTTGCTTGTAATCTACGATCGTAATTCTAAAATAAAATGAGTAATTATTATTGAAGAAGATATATAAGTTATTACATTATGAAATCAGATCAAATTATTTTCTCACTAAATCCCGTACAATTGTAATGATTTTGAATAATTGGACAGACCTCTGCCTCTTGACTCCATTTTGCTTGTTCAACTTGAAAATCTTTTTGTCTTCTAAGTCTCTCTTTCTCACTAAAACAATATAGAATTAAAAATAAGAATGGTTTATTATAAAAACATCGGCGAACTTACTATTGCAGGTTTATTTTTTCACAAAATTTTTGCCATTGTTTATATTTTTCTTCCCGCATTCGTTCTGCTTCTTCATATCTTTTTTTCACTTCTTCTCTAGCTAATAAAATATCATGTTCGTGCTCTCTTTCTCTCTGTTCTAAAGTTTGCTATAAAGGAGAAAAGTTTTAATATTCAACAATAATAACGAATTTAAATTTAACAAACTTCACAAACCTGTATTAGTTCGTTCCTCCACTTTATTTTCTCACTTTCGAACCTATCACTTTCACATGCAACAAAATCCAACTCTTCTTGTGTTACTGGCTTCTGCATTCTATATAAACAAGAGATACAAACAGGGAGAAATTAATGTAAGGAAAACGTCTGAATATTGAATAAATTTTGTCACATGATAAATAATATTTGTTTAACGTCTTTAATTTTTGTACAACTCATTGAAACCATTGGTCTAATGCAGATCAACTAGACAATATATAAATTTACCCAAAAATAATCATTATTTCCTTATAACGTAACTTCGCATAACCTATAAGCTGCTTTATTTACCTTAAATAGAGGTTATTTATAAATAATGTTTCCTGCATCATTTTCCGTATTTTTCTCAATTTCTCTCTCTTTTTTATTCTGAAAATGGCCAGTCTATCATTATATGATAGATTAAGACAAAATGATGATTTTGAATTACCAGAATTAAGACCAAGATCACCAAGATCACCAAAAAATGAAGAAGACAACCCTATTTATAGTTTAAAAAGCAGAAATAGCACTGGTGATACAGAAGAATTTGACGATGACACATATCTTTTGCCATCTAATAGATCAAATATAGATGTAAACTCTCCAGTACCGATGGTCGCTGCGGTAATTGATTAAATTGACTCACTAATGAATTACTCTTTTATTCGAGTGTAAATAGTGTAAATAACAATTAAATATTATAATAGGCAGTTAGTATTAAGGATGATCCGTCTCTACCATGTATAACGTTTCGTTTCTGGGTTCTAAGTTTTGTAAGTGATAGTTTTAATGGCTTACAATTATAATAACCTGTCTAATTTTTTATGAAAAATATCTTTTTCAGATATTTACGGCACTTGGAGCTGCTGTATCAGAATTTTATTATTTTAGATCAAACGGTGGTGGATATTCGATTTTTTTTGTATTACTTGTTTCTTTTGTTATTGGTAAATGGATGGCTCGTGTACTTCCTACAGATGAATTTAAAATTGGGAATTGGAGATTTACATTAAATCCAGGTAACGTATTGATAGGTATTGATTTAATTTATGCCGCCTGAAATTTAATTTGGGTTTTTTTTTTACTTAGGTCCATTTAATATAAAAGAGCATGTGCTTATAGCTGTTGCAGCAGGAGCTGGAGGTGGTTCGGCTTATGGCACTGTTAGTAAATCAAATTTTTTTTGCGATCTTTATAAATAATAAAAATGTTAACAATTTATCATTGTTTATTTATTAAAAGGATATTATAGCCATACAAGAGCTTTTCTATAATCAACATTCTGGATTCTTCATAGGAATTCTGCTTTTATTGAGCACACAAATGATCGGATACGGGCTATCTGGATTTTTAAGAAAATGTAAATAAAAAAATATGTTGTCAATGAATTACATAATACCTTAATTCTAACCTTTTTTTTTTATTTTAATAGATCTTGTACGGCCAGCGAATATGTTGGTATGATAATATTGATATTTATACGAATAATTGACTGATTGATAATTTTCTAATTGTTTTTCGTTATTAAAAGTGGCCATCAAATTTAGTATTTTCGAGCCTTTTCTCAACACTTCACGGAAATGCTGCAGATACACGTGATAAGCTTAGACTTTTCTCGATTGCCTTCATCTTCATGTTTTTTTGGCAATTTTTCCCTCAGTACATATTTACTATGCTGACGAGCATATCAATATTATGTTTGATAAAACCTTTTAATGCGGATATTATTCGCTTTGGTAGCGGATATCACGGATTGGGTATATTGAATTTTTCCTTAGATTGGAATGCAATTGGACAACCAGGTCCACTTTACACCCCATGGTAAAGAATTTTTTTTATTTTACTGGATTAATATATTCAATTAATAACATTGTTATAATAAATTAATAGGTGGGCACAAGTTAATTGGTATGCTGGTGTAATTATTGGATCATGGATTATTGCGCCAATTTTGTATTATAATAATGTTTGGTAAGAATTCGTTTATTAGTTCCAAAATTGTTATTTAATAAGAAACTATAATATATATATTTATTTTATTATTTTATTATTTAGGATGGCAAAATCTTTTCCATTTTTGGCGACTTATTCTCTGCATAGAGATGGAGAAAGGTGAATTGAGACGACTTATTGAAAGTTTTATTAACATATAAAGAAAAAAGACATTTATCTAATTTTTTTTTTATGTAAATTCAAATTAGATATAATCAAACTAAAATCATTGACATGAATACGGGAATGTTAAATGAGACGGCATATAATGAATATGGACCCGTTTATTTAAGCGTTACATTTGCAGCCGGATATTTTTATTCTTTTATTTCTTTCACGGCAGCCATTACTCATGTTGCTTTATTTTATGGGAGTGAGATCTGGGGAAGATTTAAAGCAAGTCGATCTGAAGATGATGAAGATGTTCATTGTAAAATGATGAGGAGTTATGAAGGTATAAATGATTCATTATGAATTTAATTTCTATACTTAATCCTTTACTTATTCAATCTATTATTATTAAAAATTATTTAGATATTCCAAATTGGTGGTATGCAACTATATTTTTCGCCATGTTATTCGTAGCAATATTTTTGTGTTACGCATCAGGATCACACTTACCATGGTATGGATTATTGTTGGCTGTGGGGCTTGCGTGTGTTATGGTTTTACCCATAGGTTTGTGGATTTATTTGTTTATGGGTTTTCTTCTTTTATTAAAGTGGAATAAGTGGAATAATAAAAAAAAAAATTTTGTTTCAGGAATTATTCAAGCTATATCGAATAATCAAGTTGGTCTTAACGTCGTAACAGAAATGATATGCGGGTAATTTTCATTTTAAATACTTAAAATTATCATTAGTATATAATTTCATCAAATTTTTATTTATTTTTAGGTACTTGTTTCCAGGTCGTCCAATTGCTAATGTTTATTTCAAATGTTATGGATATATGGCTATGCACCAATGTTTATCTTTTGTATCTGATCTAAAACTTGGTAATTATTAATAATGAGAAATTAAATCAACTTCATGAAAATGATTTATTTTTAACCTTAATTAATCTATTTTTAGGTCATTATATGAAAATTCCTCCAAAAGCTATGTTTACAGCACAATTATGGGGCACGATAATAGGTGCTTTTGTAAATTATTGGTTACTTCAAATAATTATAGAAGCAAAAAGGCCATATTTGGATGGGACTACGCAAGATCCAACGGGTCAATGGACAGGTTATCGTTCTCAAGTTTTCAATACTGCTTCAATAGTATGGGGTTTAATTGGACCTGGTAAAACTTTTGGCAAAGTAAGCTAATGAGGAGTTATTTAATATTTATTTTAGAATTTTATTTATTTATATATATTTTTTATGTAGGGATCTATATATAATCCATTATTATGGGGATTTTTGTTGGGATTTCTTGCGCCCGTTCCCATTTATTTGTTACATAAAAAATATCCAAAAGCAAAGTTCCATTTAATCACAGTTCCTTTAATATGTGATGGTTTAGTGATTTTACCTGGTACATATACAAATTTTATAATATCAGGTTTTATTGCAGCATTCTTAAGTCAATACTGGGCTTATAGATATCGACAAAAAGTAAGTAACAAATTTTATTTAAGAGAGTATTTATAATATATACTAAGTAATATTAACGTTCTATATAATATCCAAATTTATTAATACTAACAGTGGTGGAAAAAGTAAGTACTTTATTATTATTATTATTGATTCCTTGCTTAAATTTATTAAAACCCAAAATTATATTTTTATATAGGTATAATTATATACTTTCGGCCGCGTTTGATAGTGCATCACAAATAGTTACAATGTTTATTTTCTTCTTTTTTAATATTGCGTTCAAGGTAAGTAAATCAATAATAATTATTATTATTACTACATGACACGTCTTAATATTATTTCGTATTTATATAGGTACAATTCCCTGAATGGTACGGTAATAACGCTGAAACACAGGGAGAAAGGTGTTTTCAAGATCCTTCACAAAAGACTGATATTAATTAGTATAAACTGTATTAGGTAAGCATCATAACATTAAAAAATAATATACAAATCACGTAATTTTATTTTTTCATGACATGAAACATGAATATACAAAAATTTTAGATTTTATACTAATAATAATCACTTTAATTTAGTATAATAATTTTATTATTGTAAATATATAATATAATAATTTTATTTTATTTTATTTATTATTATTTATTTATTTGAATTTGGAATTTATCACAATAGTTCTTTTTTTTTTCATCTTATACTGTATAATTAATATATCTATAGAGATCTTCAATTAAAAAATGTATTTGTAATACTTTTAATACTTTTTACTTTTCATAATTTTATGAGATTTAATTTGGAGACGCGAAAAAAAAAATGATGATATATTAAAATTAATAATATTTAAAGTTTAAAATATTTATTATTTTTATCAATCATTATTATCTAATATTAACTGCAAAAAAAAAAATCACCTACTCATCTGATCTCTTTCTAATATAATAGAATGAATCTTTAACTCTTATAAAGATTTTTTATCACCAACTGATTTAGCAACTTTTTCTCTTTTCCTATCAGCTCTATAGAAATTAGCGAATAAAGCTAACATAGTTACCATATAAACCCAAAGTAAAGCAGTTAATGAGAATGGATAAGTATTTTTTTCTTCAGGGCGTAATACTTTAAAGTGAATAATATCATAAGTAGCTTGAACCATCATCATAATAAATTGAGTCATTTGAAATTGTGTAATATAACGTTTTAAGAAACGAATTGGGAATGACAATGTCGTACTAAGGTAATAGCCATACATAATAACATGTACGACTATAAAAAAAAATTTAATATTTGGATTAGCGCAAGCTAAATTAGTCGCATACTTAAAAAATAAGATCAAGTGAATTTATTAACTTACGTGAATTTAAAGCAGCACTAAAATAAGATTCTCCATTTGGAGCGACAAAAGTTACAAACCACCATATCATAAAGATAGAAAAATGATGATAAACATGTAAGAAAGAGATTTGATGATTATTCTTTTTCAAAACCATAATAAAAGTATCCATAAATTCACTAATTTTTGAAACATAAAATAACCAAACATATTTTGCCATCTAAATGAGAAAATATTTAATGAATGTTAAAAAAAAGAATATATATATATATATATATAATTGAGGATTAAAAAAAATTACTTGGATTTTATTTACCTGAAAACCTTCTTCTGATCTTACTTCAGGATTAGCAAATAAAGAATAACCATTTTTCCAAGCTTCAAAAGTAATAGTGAGAAACATATATGAACTCAAAGAGACCAAGAAAAGATTATGAAAAATACTTAATATTCTAACATTAAGTTTTTCTCTACGTGACATAAAAATTTTGCCAAAATATATTGTTAATAAATACGCGATAGTAATTAATAAAACATGAAAAGGGTTCATTAAAGGTAAACGAGCTGATAAAGGTGATTGATTCTTTTCCATAAATTTCGAGACATTTTCATATAAAGAAGGTAATGATGATTTAAATGTTGATTTTATTGTAACTTCTATAGGAGTTAAATATGGGTCAGCAATAATTCCAATAGTTTCAAAAAAAGTTATAAAGTGGTCAACTGGTTCTTTTGAAACAAAATTTGTTGAATTTGTTTCCATTATTGTAATACAATTGAATATAATTGAATATTTGAAAAAAAAAAATGATTTTTTTTTTATTAGAAGAAAAAAAAAAAATTTCGATGGGGTAAAAAGATCATCAAGATCAGATCACGGATATTTATATTTAAAACAACAATCTTAACAATTTTTGGGTTACACATTAAAAAGAATTTTTTTTTTCTTCAAATTGTTTATTATTGTGTTACATTATTATATTTATCACGAGGAAAGTTATTAAATTCCCCCAAAAAAATTCTTAGTTAGATTTGCATGAATAAGATATAACCAATAAAAATTTTTTCGAGATGAAGTAAAAAAATTATCTTTTTTATGCATTCCTGTTATTGAATAGACTAAATTTGGACAATTTATTAAGTAAATAATATGTTCCTTTTTTTCACGCGTTTATACATCGCGTTATAACGAAATGTTTAAAGCCTTAAAACCTGTCAATTACGTGTGTACCCATGTACAGTTAGTAAATTACTTATATAATAATACAAATCTTTTTTACAAATCCTGATGCAATTAATTTATTAAATGGTAAAATTAAAAAAAAATATATATAAATATTTATTAATAACTCCTTATATGTAATCTTCTATAGAAATCTAGAAATCTATAAGTTGGATTAGTATCTAAAATCGGAAGTAATGGTTGTACCTTGATTATATGATTGTAGAGTTATTATTACTATTATTTACTGTCATCGTATTATATGTGAGTCTTTATTACGTTAGATTCGACTCAGATTACTCAGTATAAAATTCATGTTCTAAAAATAGTCGTTCTGCTTGGATTTTTAAGTGTTACGAACGAACAAATGTTTGAATCAATTCAATGTAGACTTAAATATTAATTATTTTACAAAATAATAAATTTCATTTTCGCATCTCTTTCATTGATTTCAAGTTATAGTTATCAATCAAAATTTTATTATTAAAATATTGTTATTAAAATATTCTTCATTGTTTTATAATTTTACAGTCTCTCAAACCGGAAGCTGCCACGTAGCATTTTAGTAAACTTGATAAATATTTTTGTTTAACAACTTAACTTAGCATTTGTCCTTTACGATTTTGTATTGTTTCAAATGAATTTTACGATTTTACGATTTTACAATTGTCCGCAGCGCTCATTGTTTAAAAAATAATTTTTTTTTTCTTTTGATTAATGCTTTTATGGTAAATTTTGGTAACACTTCAAATAAAAAACCAAATTTGTATTCAACCTACGTTTTTCCGAATGATTCTTCTGTTACTCAGACTAAGAAGAAAAAGTTCTACTTTTTTTTTTGTGACATATGATTTTAAGTAATCCCGAATTTTTTGAACACTTGTGATCATCAAATTAATAACACGTGTAAAAGAGAATCATTTCTAAATGAAATATATACATTTTAATTATTAATTTTCCCCAAAAAAGACCAACGCCTTTTACGCCATATTGCATATAGATTATAGATTTCAACAACGCGATTGTCTAAAGAAGTTTACAATTTCTAAATATTAAATGATATTTTTTTGGTATTATTAGTCCTCATGAAATAGATTCATTTAATTTCATTAGTAATAGAAAAATGTTTATAACAAATTTCAGTGTAATAAGGAAAATAGTTCTGGTAGTTTAGGTAGTTTACGAAGAAAATTTAAAGCGGAAATCATCAATATAAGAAAATAGAGTTATTACGTTCAGTTATGACAGATTTTGTTATTTTGCCACAAGAAAATTCAAATATTTTTATTGGTAAATCTAAAGGATGGGAATTGGTATGAATTGGTACGAGGTTTATTTAATAATAATATTAACAAATTTGGTCGTGATCAGAATTCAGGAGACGAAAGTGATGGTAAAGGAGTTATGTTTTCATAATATGAGAAATATTATTTGGAATTATCGTTGTAATGAGGTTAAACAATATTAGTGGTAAGTGAGTGGACGTAATCGTAGGTATAAAGAAATTGATGACGATAAAACGAATAAAACTCAAAAAACATAGAAATAGTAAATCAAAAAAAAATTTAGAATTAGAAAAACAGGTAACGCTTGACAAAATGATTGGTAATATAATCGCTAATATATCTTTGACAAATACTTGGTACTTAACAACGAAACAGATTTATAGAAATAGTTTATGCATTAGATTTAGATAGAAAATTTAGTTATAAAGATAATTTTCTCTCTGAGATTATTATTTTTAGGTATTTCTATTGATCTATTGATCTGTAATTAATTTACTTATTTTACTTATTAATAAAGAAATGTGTTACTAATGTTAAAAAAAAAGTGATCGTGAATATAAAGAAAACAATAAATAATTTAAACATAATATTAGAGGTAAACAATGAAAACGATATAATAAAGGAACAATTGTATGTATTTATATTGTTGGTGCGTAAAAATAGTATTATTTTGTAATATTGTTGTCCTACGATAAAAATAATCGTTACTAACAAATAATTTTTGACCTAATTTGATTATCTCATACTATTACAATTCTGACGAATAGATACTCCGTTTCACTAAAGGAGATAAATAATAATAAAAGTTTCCGATTTTTATACAAAAAAATAACAGGATCGTCATTTTAAGAGATTATCAAATCTCAAAAAGATATTTACTTAGCCATTTTTCATTGTATTTATTGTATTTGAGATCATGTAATTTTTATGGCTGAATCAAAATATTCAACATATAAAACTTGTTCAAATTTGATTTGATCGTTGATCATTGAAATTGTTATATAAATCGCCTTTCTTTTCCTTCCTTTCCTTTTTTTTTCTTTTTTTATATATATATATATTTTTACCTCTCCTTTTTCATAAATTCTTTTTAATCTATAAACGAAATAAATTCTCAGCGACATATAAACAATATTTCCTAAAGCCTCACCTGAGCAAACTAAACTTTTAAAATTAGTCAATGCACAGCCAAGGAAAATCAAATTCCGCAGTAATTGATTTTCTAGTAATAAAAATAAATTACTATCTTATAATGATTATTTTAATTTATTCAAATATTATACAATACAGAATGCCATGCTCATGTTCATCTATAATTAAATTAAAGACATGAATTCAAAATATAAAAAAAAAATATATTTTATATGAATACTGAACTAATTCATGGTGAATTTCATAGTGGTAATTAGTTGTAGTTTATTTTATATAAAAATAGATTATATATTAATTTTAGAATACACATTACCACTGGTATCCTTATATAGCACCTGAAGTTATTTCCTTATATAGCACCTGAAGTTATCAGTAGTTTAAAATATATATTTATCAATATAACTGGATGCATTTTAATGAATAAACTTTATTATTTAATTATTAATCGTGATTTGCATTCCAGTAATGTTTGTCCTTAGATTATATTATAAATATACTATATTAGAATACCAATTGTATTAACAATTTTATCATACAATTAATTTACAATTTAATTATCTAATTATGGTCAATGATACTCTCATCATATATGTAATAGTTATTTTGTGGATATCACGGCACAAACTAGTTACTTTTAAAATAAATTTTTATCCTTTTCCTTATTAAATTATTAATTATTGTTTAAAGAATTTAAAGTAGATAATTCATTAGAAACAACAATGATCATAGATTCTTCTTTTTATTATAAAAAAAATGTGAAATGATACAAACTTATATTTATTTTATTTCTATATATTTAATTTCTTATATAAAAGAAGAAATGAAAACTTACAATAATTTCATAGAAGGATGAAAATTAAGCAATATCTATCTTAACATTATTGATCATGAAAAATCATAGTTAATCAAGTGACAAAACTAATTAAAGTTTCATTAGATATGTAACTACTTCATTGTTTTTAACCAGTATCATGGTTTTTAATAAAAAATATAATTTAAAAATAATTTCTTATTGAAAGGACCATTAATGGCACAAAGTACGCCCAATTAATAGAATTTTATGTTGGATTTTCTTGGTTTCACCCGATCAAGCTCATTAACTAATTGAAACATTGAGAGCATCCAATTTATTGATCTTTGATTTTTTTTTTGTCTCAGGAATTGGATTTAGTGAAGAACTATTCCTAATTATTGAAAATATATAGAAAATGAAAAATGCAAAAATTCATAATTGACAACTCTAACCTTTATAACTAGAAGTTTTATGTTATAATAATGAAAGAAATTATTTTATTATCATTAGAAACTTATGGACTATAAACCAAAAAATATTATTGTAATAAATATTATATTGATTAAAAGTAATAATCAAGCATCAAATAGATACTTTTAGAAATTTTATATTAAACATTTATAATAATGAGAATAACAAAAGTTTTTATAAAATAGATTTTTTTTTATAATGGAAAGAGAAATCCCCTTAATCATTATTTATATATTACATACTTTTACAAAAGCAAATATTATAGATCCAGAAAATATTCATAATTTAGATATTACTTACCGATCAGGGAACACATTTTGTCAATGAGATGCTCAACTCTTTATGTCAGCAATTTGGGGTGACTCCTCGTTCATCCACGCCCTATCATCCTCAGACGAATGGCTTAGTAGAGAGATTTAACCAGCATGTTGTCGAAATGTTAGCTCAATATTCAGATTGAACAAAAGGAAGATCTCAAATACTTTGTTATTAATGTTTACTTTTTTATCATAAGAAAGAAAAAAGTGTCATTAATGATTTATAATAATAATTAAATTTGCTTTTTTACATAATGAAAATAAACTTTCAAATAAAGTTTACCAGATAATATAATATTATTGTCGTTTAAAAGCATGTTACCAGAATGACTTGAAAGCAGCAGATTTTAGTATTACTTATTTTTAGTTGATGAACATGATAGAAGAAATGTGACAGATTCTTACCTGAACCATACAAAAATGTTGATAAACCATTTTTCATAGAAGATTTGGAAGTTACCTTGAAATTAAACAAAAGTCCAAAAGTCCAAAGTTCTTAATTCATTAAATTTAAATTACTTTATTTTAAATGTGAAAATGAGCTCGCTCATAAAAATAATGTAGACATAGAAATAAATTTCATATAAAAATAGAAAGTGAAGACCTTGACCGCAATTCATAATTTAAATATTTAAATTTCCAATATCTGATATTATTAATTTTAATTAACACATTTAATTAGATTTATTATTTTCATTAAAAAATTTTAGTTTTTAATTTTTAGCTTATAGCTTTTATACTCAATAATTTGTCAAATTCCTTCGTGTATTAAAATTATTATTTTTTGTGAATCTTTTTTTTTAATAAATAATAATAATTATATAATTAAATAAGACATTGTATTAAATTTATTATACATTAACATTATATAACATAGATGTTAGAATGATTGAAGATTAAGTAGATGATTTGAGAATTGAGATAGTATTTATATTAATGAGGTTAGTTATTGATCTTTAAAGGTCATAATTTTTGTGAGAATTCATTATCATTTTATTTATTAAAAAAGAATACATTTTTAGACAGTATCAAATACATGCTATTGAAAGCAAATAAACTATAGAATCTGTTATTTTTAGAAGAATTAATTTTCGCAGTTATAATTTATCATGTATGAGGAATTCAATTCTTAACATGATGCAGTAAAGTCACATTTTGGATGAGTGTGGCGACATGAAAAATCTAAAGTATCGACATATTGACATATTAAGTCTATCAGGAATTTAATATTAATACCAAACAATCGCAAATATAATGAATGATATTAATTCGATTTAAAAGTTCTGGACTTTGGGTTAATAATCAAGATGTAGGAAAAAAAGATACTCATTATGTAAAGTATAATTATACATAAGACGATATAACAATAAAAGATAAGTCAATGTGAAATGATTTATAAAAAAATTTGCTTTAAATTTAAATAAATGTTTTATGTTTTTGCATATAAATCAGAATTATCATCATTGTATTAACTTCATTCACAAGTTCCGAGCAATGTTCTAGTTATATTTCTTGTAGCTGATCTTTTATCTGTATTATATATTAAAATTTTTTTTTGATACGGGGGATATTAAAAGGAATTAATAATTAATTAATTTTGAGGGACTTAGACGCAAACACTGCTTGAAATCAAAAATCGTTAATTCGAAATAAATACAATAAATACGTAATAGTTATTTCACGCACGAGAAGCTGTAAATATCATTGACCATTATGGCGGAGCCGTGATGGTAGTGAGATTCAAGGCTGATACTGGTTTAACGTCCCGGATGACTATTAGGAAACGCGGTATAATAACAGATACTCTATAGTAAAAAGACCAAAGATCATGGGTGCGATTGTTGTCTTATTTGTTGATCAAGCGCCTAATTAATTTTTTTCTCATTTTTTTTTTTATTTTCTAAGTTCTCTTCCTTTAAAAATTGACTTATTCCCAATATATGAAGAAAATTTGATAAAGTAATCTTTGCTTACAACATTTAATTTTTCAATCCGAGATGAAAAATGATCTTGGCTTAAAGCAGTATTTAATACGTGGAAGTATGTAAATAAATTAAAGCGCTCAGCCCCGAATAACAATAATTTTGAGTAAGTTATGACTACATAAATGGTTGTTGATATGAACGAAAATTCTGAAGAATGTATTTATTAGTTTCAGAATAGTTTCAATTTGACTAATTTGACTTAAATAGAGGATTTTATATAGTAACGAATGAGAGTAGGAAATTAAAAGGAACTGAAGCGTATAAGAATGCCACTTTAATCAAATTCTCGAAATATAGACCAAGAAAAGTAGAGAAGGAAGATAAAAGTAGTAATTATTTGCACAATAGCTTAGATGAAATAAATAAAAGTAGCTTGGTTTTGATTATTAGCAAAAGAAGTATGTTTATGTATTATGATTTTAGAGCAAATGTACGTGTCGCTCATGCTATTTTATAAAACTGTATTATACATTTATACTATTATGTGATGATCGAAAAACAATCATTTGTCAATTATTGTATATACATGATAAAACTTTTGAAAATTTTGGAAATTATCTATTCTGGTATATTGTATGAGAATTAATTTGACAAAACACATTCTTGCATAATGTATTATGGCGCAGTAAAAAAATTCTATTTTGGAAAAGAATTACATTTAATTTAGTTTAACCATATCTGAAACAATTATAACAATTACATTACTAAATAAGCAAACTGATAAGCGATCGTTAAGCTATAATAAAAAGTATTAACCAAAATTTATATTTTGAGTTTATACGCCCCTCTCAAAATTAAAACAATTTTTTTTTTTCGTTTGAAATTTAAAAATATAAGTTATGGCGACACAATTTCTTTCAAAGTTAAGTCAAAACTATATTGAATTATTAGAAGATAATGAATACTATGATATTACAATTGAAGTTGGTAAAGACCCTAATATAAAAATCCTTCGTGCTCATACAAATATTTTGTGTTACCGTTCTCCATATTTACGACGAACTTTAGTTTCTAGTAAAAAAAATAAGGATAATGTTTTAGCTCATATTAAGTTACCAAATATATCACCTGAAGTCTTCCAAGTTATTTTAAAGTAAGTTTATTTACAAATAAAGTTTGATATTATAATAAATAGAAAGTTTTATAATATTTATATTAATTTAGATATATTTATGGTGGTATTCTCCCATTGAATGACCAAGATAATTCAGAAATTTTTAAAATTTTATTAGCTGCTGATGAGCTGCTTCTTCAAGAACTGGTTGATTATTTACAAACATATTTGATTGAAAATAAATTTGAATGGATGGAACAACATTTTGAATTAATTCATCGAACAAGTTTTCAATCCAATTCTTTAATAAAAATTCAACAATTTTGTACAGATTTTATGGTAAAATCTCCAGAAAAAATATTTAAATCACTTGATTTCACTTCACTTCCTGAAAAATCTTTAGTTCAACTTATTAAAAGAGATGATTTACAAATGAAAGAAATTGAGGTTTGGGAACATGTATTAAAATGGGGTCTCGAACAAAATCATACACTTCTTCCAGATTCTAATACTTGGTCAAATGATGATTTTAAAAAAATGGAAAATACTTTACAACATTGTTTACCTTTAATTAGATTTTTTAGTTTATCATCCAAAGAATTCTTAGAAAAAGTTCATCCTTATAAAAATCTCTTTAAACGTCAATTTTATGAAAATTTATTAAATTCTCACTTGGATCCTGATAGTGAACCAACTGAAAATATTCCACTTCCTAGAAATATTAAAATTGATGGAATTATTAATTCAAATATTATTAATAATTTAAATATTATTTCAACAATTTCAAGACGAATTGATAAGATGGTCATTAATAATAAATTTGATCACTTGAGAGAATTATATTTGCCGTACAAATTTGAATTATTATTAAGAGGAAGTAGAGATGGATTTTATTCTAAAAAATTTTACGAATTATGTAATGGTAAACCTTATACTGTTACATTTATTAAAGTAAAAGGAACGGAAGAAATACTTGGTGGATACAACCCTCTGAAGTGGGAAGCTTCTAATAGTTGGATTAAAAATAGAGATTGTTTTATTTTTTCTGTTAAAAATAATAATGCTAAAAATGTAATAATTAGTAATATAAAAAATACAGATCGTGCATTATATTATGGTTATAGTAGTCCATATTTTAGTGATATTGCTATGTTTTCTAGTTATGATAATAAATATATTTCTTATGGAAGGGGTAATTATGAAAAAAAGATAAGAGATTCTGAAGGTGGATTTTATATGGAAGATTATGAAGTATTTCAAATTATAAAGAGGTAAGTATATTTTTTATTTTATATATTAGTGTCACTAGTTTTTAAAATATCTAAGTATATAACGCTTACACAATAAAAAATAAATAAATTTATATTATAATCATTTGTTTAAACAATATCAAAAGTGTGTTAAGTTTTCTAATATAAATTCCAATTGAAATTCAATGTCTCCACATTTGATTAGATCAAGAAATTAACTCAAAAATTTCTATACTGATTCTTAAGTAATAAATTGGTGCATTAACACAGATAAATTTGCGGTTTACTTAATTCGTGTAAATATTTGATTATCAAATTTAGTTAGTCACCTTGAAAGAGTTAAAATTTGAACTTTATCAGGAATTCAGTATCTCCAAATATTTGATCAATTTATAGGATAATGTGACTATTTTATTCTTTGCGTATAATTTAATTTATTATATTTTTTATAAAGAGTTCTGATGTTGTAACTTAAAGAGTTTAACCAGAGAAGGGCTCCAAAACTTTGTGAAACTAGCCTTGTGAGAAAGATCTTTAACATAAGGACCATCCTATAACCATTAGTGAACATGATGAACCAATAGGTACGTAACAATACTTACGTAATTCTCTGTCATGTTGCGTGTAATGGCCAACGAAATTTTAGGACTGGTGTAACACGATTATATAATTATTTCAAAATCAAATATTTGCAACATGGCTTTTTTGTGATTATAATGCTTTAGACGCTCGAATGGTTCCTGTAATAATTAATAATATGATGTACTGTTTAGAATAAAATACTGTAAGTTTATTTTTTTTTTATTAGGTAAATAATGATTCTACAACTACATTAGATCTTCGTTTTTTTTTCTGCCTTATTAATGATACCGTAAATTCAATACACCACTAAAAATTATTAGAATATTACTCAATAAGTTTGAATATTAATTAAAAACATACCGTATAACAGTCAGCATTAACACTATGGTATTGTTGTTAAATAGAAAACATTATCTTACCTAATGAAAAGTTTTCTTATAATTTATGCGCACATTTTATTGTTGGTAAAAAAAAATATTATTTTGTATACTTATTCCGTTATTCGATATTTAGCCGATCAACCCACCTGATTTGTGACCAGTTCCTGGCGCAGATCGGGTCTAAATCATGTGGCTTTCAGATCAATAATTTCTTTCTGATTTAAACCTGGAGATGGCATATGCTATATTTATGCTTTATTAATGACTAATTAATGGACTCTATCATATCATAGAATCATACATTAATTTTCTTTACAAAATTTACAAAAAATTTTACAATTAATTTTATAAAGAAAAATTATTCCACGATCGTCATCTATAGATGTAGACAAATACAACAATTTCATCATAAGATAATCAAGTTAACTATTAAAATTCATCCATGTAATACTTTATACCTTTGCATCTCTTAAATTTGTCATTTTTTGAATTTTTCAACGTTTACGAAACAAGAAATTATTCCTTTCGGTAACAGCATTTTTATAATCATCTGGTGAACGGTTTATTGGACAAACCTTTAATTTTATTTTTTAAACAAAATAAAAAAACATTTACAGTTCTAAATCACACAAATTTGGAATAAAAAAAAATGATTTTAGATTATTCTTTTTTAAAGAGAATATTGAAAAAAAAAGTTATCCATGTTTATCAATTTATTTATTTGTTTGTTTATTTTTATACATGTAGTTTATTCTTTATTTGTTATAAAAAATAATTAAAAAGTATAAAATAAAAAGATTTTGATTTGTGCATTTTAGAGATTTAATAAATAATTTTATAATATTGTTACTCATAAATATTAAATCACAACATGATTAAATAAAATTAAAAGCTCCTTCAAAAATACAATTTTTGAGACCGCTTAATTATAAATACTTTGTGCGAACTAACTTTCATAAATAAAAACCGTCACACTTATCATCACTAATTTACTAAATAAATTTCGATCTTAAAATTACCTATTGCAATTTATATTAATTTAGTAAAAGCAAATTATAAAAGTAATTTTTATTTTTTCAAATTTCTTCATTAATTTGTAATCTAAAAGGAATAGATTTAATACAATAGACATAAAGTCAACTTCTTTGATAAATTTGCTAATACGTAATAGATATTCGTTAGGATATTTCAAAAATCTTAGATGTTCAATGAAGGTATAATAGAAAAAAATGATCATTAGGAATTTTACTTATAACATTGTAGTCTACAACATTATAGTCTATAATGCTATTATTTTTATAGTTTTGATCAAGATAATAGTTTTTCATTGTAAATCAGGAATTTAAATAAGTTTGAAGCTATTTGCTCAATTACAAACTGATTTTATTTCTGTAAAAATAAATTTTACATGTACTCTATAATCAAGTGTTGAACAAATATATAAAATAAGAATAAATAATATAATACTATAGGTTATTTTCAATCTAGCTAACTTATCATGCCAAAAATAAATTTATTCGTTCCTTCGTATCATCTTTGATTTATAATCTATATAAAGAATTGTTTTGGATTAAATAAAATAAAATTATAAAAAATTATAAAATATATAAAATTTATAAAGCTTACTTTGTAAAATCAATAATTTCTACTGTGTTATTGTCAATATTATCATATTTTGGGATATTATTTGTAAATGGATTAAGTAATCGTGATGCATAAATAGCTTGTGGATGAGTAACTAATCGATCAAATGATGTGAGATGTAATTTTCTGTATTCTTCTGCTTCTTTAAATTGTTTTTCCATTTCATAATGTTGTTGTTCCTTTTCAATTCCTATATAATCTTTAAAATCTATATCATATTCATTATAGCAGCCGGAAAATAATTTAATTGATTCAAAAATTTCAGTTGCTTTTGGTCTATTATCTGGATTAGAATTCCAACAATGCTTCATCAAATCAATATAGCATTTTGGTGCTTCTGGCATATTAATATCAGGTCTATTTCCATTACAAATATTTAATACTAAAAACTCGTCATGTGCACAATCAGCAAAAGGTTGTTTTCCAGTTGCTACAAAATACATAATCATACCAAAACTATATACATCCGCTGCTTGAGTATAAAGTTCCCCTTTTAACACTTCAGGAGCTACATAAGGTATAACTCCATAAATATTACTTTGATTGATATTACTAACATCTCCACATAATCCCATATCTGAAATATGTATAACACTATCATTAATACTATCAGTTACATCAGCAATATTTAACAATATATTTCCTGTATGAAAATCACGGTGGACCATCTTCTTTTGATGAATATCATTAAGACCATTACTAATATTATAAAGTATAGTCAATTTTTTTGCCCATTCAAAATTGTTATAATTTTTGTTCATCCAATAATTAAAATTTCCACCTTTTGCATAATCAAGAACTATAATGTATTCCTTTGTATCTGGATTTTGAGATATTCCATATATTTTAAGTATTTTATTTTCATCATAATAATCTTTATAATTTTTAATTGAATATAATTTAGCCTATTAAAATATGAAAGAATACTATTATATTAAAATATATATAATTAGTATTGAATTTACAGAAAAGTCACATACCTCATTGAGAAATTCACTTGTGATATTTTGCGAGTTATATAAACATTTTAATGCAACATTTTTATCCTGCTTTCTTGTATATTTTTGTGTATCACTATTATACAATAATGGACCATCAACCCATATTGCTGAATATACTTTAGCAAAGCCACCTTTGCCTATCTCTTTGATATCGTCAAACTTATCATATGGTATCCATTCAAATACTATATCGTTATAAGAATTTATATTTGATCGCATTTCCTGGATTAAATTGACAATTTTTTCTTTTTCGTTAGTCCAGTTTGTAAAATTATTTTCCAATAAATCATTAATTTGGCATGGTTTGCACCATTTATAATCATTATCTAGAATTTTAACGCATTTATTACAATCATATCCATCCGGAAATGATATAATAAAATTTTTTGTATAAGGATTTTGAGATATTCCATATATTTTAATTTTAAGTTCATTATTAACCTAATAAAATAAAGGAAATTTATTATTTTATTTTAAATATTTAAATTAAATAAAAAATTAATACCTCATTTATAAATCCATTAATATTTTGTGAGTTATATGATTTTAAATTGACTTTTTTATTCTGTTTTCTTGAATATTCACGTTCCTTTCTGTCATATTTTAATGGACCATCCTTCCATATTGCTGAATATATTGTAGTTAATTCATCTTTCCTTAATTCTTTAATTTCATCGAACTTATCATATGGTATCCATTCAACTATAATACCATCATATTTATCGATTTCTAATTGCTTTTCCTGAATTAAACTATCGATTTTTTCATTTCCACTGGTCCAATTTGTGAATTTTTTTTTAAAATCATTTATTTGACATGGTTTACACCATTTATAATAATTATCTGTAAATTTTTTACCGCATTTATTACAATAAAATCCATCCGGAAATGATATAATATAATTTTTTGTATAAGGATTTTGAGATATTCCAAATATTTCATATATTTTAAATTCATTATTAACCTATTAAAATGAATGAAATTTATTATTCTATTTTAAATATTTAAATTAAATAAAAAATTAATACCTCATTTAGAACTTCATTAATATTTTGTGAGTTATATAATTTTAAATTGGCTTTTTTATTCTGTTTTCTTGAATATTCACGTTCCTTTCTGTCATATTTTAATGGACCATCCTTCCATATTGCTGAATATATTGTAGTTAATTCATCTTTCCTTAATTCTTTAATTTCATCGAACTGATCATATGATATCCATTCAATTATAATATCATATTTATTAATTTTTAATTGCTTTTCCTGAATTAAACTATCAATTCTTTTATTTCCACTGGTCCAATTTGTAAAATTTTTTTCTAGAGTATTTAATTGACATGGTTTACACCATTTATAATAATTATCTGTAAATTTTTTACCGCATTTATTACAATAAAATCCATCCGGAAATAATACAATATAATTTTTTGTATAAGGATTTTGAGATATTCCATATATTTTAAATTCATTATTAACCTAATAAATGAAGGAAATTTATTATTTTATTTTAAATACTTAAATTAAATAAAAAATTAATACCTCATTTAGAAATTCATTAGTATTTTGTGAGTTATATAATTTTAAATTGACTTTTTTATTCTGTTTTCTTGAATATTCACGTTCATTTATGTCATATTTTAATGGACCATCCTTCCATATTGCTGAATATATTGTAGAAAATTCATCTTTTCCTAACTCTTTAATATCATCGAACTGATCATACGATATCCATTCGATTATAGTAGTATCATAATAACTATTAATTTCTAATTGTTTCTCCTGAATTAAGCTATCAATTTTTTCATTTCCACTGGTCCAATTTGTAAAATTTTTTTCTAGGGTATTTAATTGACATGATCTGCACCATTTATAATCATCATCTAGAAATTTTTTAACGCATTTATTACAATAAAGTCCATCCGGAAATGATATAATATAATTTTTTGTATAAGGATTTTGAGATATTCCATATATTTTAAGTTCATTATTAATCTAATAAAATAAAGAGAATTTATTATTTTATTTTAAATATTTAAATTAAATAAAAAATTAATACCTCATTTAGAAATCCATTAATATTTTGTGAGTTATATAATTTTAAATTGACCTTTTTACTCTGTTTTCTTGAGTATTCACGTTCCTTTTTGTCATATTGTAATGGACCATCCTCCCATATTGCTGAATATATTGTAGAAAATTCATCTTTTCCTAACTCCTTAATATCATCGAACTTATCATATGGTATCCATTCAATTATAATATCATCATATCTATTAATTTCTAATTGCATTTCCTGAATTAAACTATCGATTTTTTCATTTCCACTGGTCCAATTTGTGAAATTTTTTTTAAAGTCATTTATTTGACATGATTTACACCATGAATCATAATAATCTGTAAATATTTTAACACATTTATTACAATAGACATTTCGAAGAACTAAAATGTAATCTTTTGTATCTGAATTTTGGGATATCCCATATATTTTAAGTCCATGATTATTATTAACCTAATAAAATAAAGAAAATTTATTATTTTATTCCATATAAATGATTTCTTTCAAAATATACCTTAGCGTATTATAATAAAAAAATTTATTATACGTAAAATAATTAAGTTAAATAAAGAAATTAATACCTCATTTAGAAATCCATTAATATTTTGTGAGTTATATAATTTTAAATTGACTTTTGTACCCTGTTTTCTTGAGTATTCACGTTCATTTTTGTCATATTGTAATGGACCATCCTTCCATATTGCCGAATAAATTGTAGAAAATTCATCTTTTCCTAATTCTTTAATATCATCGAACTTATCATATGGTATCCATTCAACTATAATATCATAATATTCATCGATTTTTAATTGCTTTCTCTGAATTAAACTATCGATTTTTTCATTTCCACTGGTCCAATTTGTGAAATTTTTTTTAAAATCATTTATTTGACATGATTTACACCATACATCATAATAATTCGTAAATATTTTAACACATTTATTACAATAGACATTTCGAAGAACTAAAATGTAATCTTTTGTATCTGAATTTTGGGATATCCCATATATTTTAAGTTTATTATTATTAGCCTAATAAAACAAAGAAAATTTATTATTTTATTCCATATAAATGATTTCTTTCAAAATATAACTTAGCGTATTATAATAAAAAAAATTTGTTATTATACGTAAAATAATTAAGTTAAATAAAGAGATTCATACCTCATTTAAAAATTCATTAGTAATATTTTGTGAGTTATATAATCTTAAATTGACTTTTGTACTCTGTTTTCTTGAATATTCACGTTCCTTTTTGTCATATTGTAATGGACTATCCTTCCATATTGCTGAATATATTGTAGAAAATTCATCTTTTCCTAACTCTTTAATATTATCGAGCTTATCATATGGTATCCATTCAACTATAATATCATAATATTCATCGATTTCTAATTGCTTTCCCTGAATTAAACTATCAATTTTTTCATTTCCACTGGTCCAATTTGTGAAATTTTTTTTAAAATCATTTATTTGACATGATTTACACCATCCCCATTGATAATTATATTCTCCGCATCTTTTACATTTGTAATCATAATCATATAACATTATAAAATTTTCAACGTTTGCAAAAATAAAGACAAGTTCAAGTTCCTTATTAAATTAATTGGCTGCATTTATGCTATTGTGCAGCGATCGTCATGTCATGCATTTGTGTGACACTACACTAAGGGAACGAATTAAATTTCAGTTTGATGAGAAAAATAGGCTCGGTATAAATTTAACCGAAGTCAATCATTTTTGTGACGTCGGCTCTTGATTTAACGATGATGTGTCGATCCTGATACTGTAGAACTTGACCTCGTTCTTGTAAACATTTGCCACATCAAGCTAATTAATAATTTCACTCACATATAATTCTAGACCTTGATCAACCAACTAATACGCGAGTAAAAATAAGATTTTAAATATATCCTATCTCTCAAAAAAGAAAAAAAACCACAATATTCTAAACTAACTAGATAAATGTATTATTAACTTTTGATTCGGAAAATTTTTTACGTAAATCACGTGATTTCAAAATAAATATTCGTCTATATCTGCCTCTTTCCTTATTTCTTTTAAACTCTCCACCTTTTCTTTACAACTTTATCCTTAGGACTACTTTGTAACCTCTTTTTGCTATCACTAATTAAATCTTTTCCTCGATTTTCTTCCTTTTGGTGAAATTTTCGTTCAATGTAATATATTTTTGAATAACTTCGTGTCTTTCTGTCATACGTATGATTTCTTCCCAATTATTTTTCCAATACCTTAGAACTGAGATCTTCTTTATTTATTACGTCATTTTCTTTATTTTATTATTTATTTGTCAAACACCCTGCGAAATATACACCTGTGAAAATACTAATATATATAACAATATACCTATCTATAATTTAAACTAAATTTATTCTACAACTGCCTTTTATAAAATATTGAAAATTTTTACTAAATTTACGTAAACTTTCAATACAACTGCTATAGTACTATTTACGTTTAGGGATGCCAAAAGTTCGGTTATAACCGATTATAACCAATTTTTATCGGTTCGGTTACGGTTCGGTTCAGGGACGATGATTTTATGATGTGCTCAAATATAAATTATGTATGTGCTAAAACCAAAATATGTGATATGATTTTTTTCAAAAATTTTTATATTATGTGATATTATTTTATAAAAACACAGCATTATTTGAAATTATTTAATTAAAATTTTAAAAATTTTTTATTTTTTTTATTAAAAGTTAAGTTTTAATGCCATTAAAGTACATCATATTTAATTTTTTGAGAGATTCCTGAGATAAATTTTGACGGTCACTATCTAAAAGAGAATTATACATAGAAAAACTTTGTTCAACACTACAACTTGATACTGGAAGCCAAATATATTCTAAAGCAATTTTGGCTTATTTAACCAATATTGATTTAATTCAATTTCGCCAAGAACTTCATTGTTACCTAGTCTGCAATAAATTCCCCATTCTCTTAATAATTCATCTGGTGGATTAGCAAATTCATGAATTGCATTATATTGCCGAATATCTTTTTGTGAAATGTCTTCAGTATAAATATATTTAGGTTCAAAGACTTGGCATGAATAAAAGAGGCGTCAGGCTGGATGATTGGGAATATGTACAGCAAATTTATTATAAATGCTAACCGAAAAATAACATAAAAATCTTCTGGATTAAATCTAAGTTGAATAATTAGATTTTCCAAAGAGCCAAAATTAGATGAATTTCTTTTAAATTCAATATAAGAAGTGAGTTGTTGAAGTCGTAATTCTGCAAAAGGAATAACAGGCTTTTTTGATTGCTGAAAAAAATCAAGGTCTTGAACAAATTCATTAGCATAAAAAGAAATAAAATTAAGGTAAATTGTAATTGTGCCTAATTTTGGCTCATCTTGTAAGCAATTATTTTTTGTCATTTTAACTCATCCTCTTAATAAACTTATTCCGATTAACATTTCTTTTTTTTTAATTTTTTACCTTGTAAAATAATAAAAACCTTCACGTAATATTTTTATTACAGTTGAAAGATTACATTTACAACACAACATATGCAGATTTGTTTGGAAAAATAATTTTTCTTCCCCGATCCATGAGTTATTAAAGTCTGGAAATGCAAAAGTATTAGATATTCCAAGGTGACCACAATTAATAATCAAGAATTCCATAAGGATAAACTCACTTTTGGAGATCTCAAAAGCTATATATGGAATGTTATAAATGAAATTCCTTCAACAAATGTCATCACTATCATCAACCTGGTAATACATCATTACCTTCTGATCTGAAGGTCTTTCTAATGAGAGTTGATCTGTGATCTTATGGAGAAGCAAGTCATACTTGTCAGGCCCTCCCTTCTCTAGCAAAATGTCAACAGTTCAAATTTTGGAGTAAGCCTTGGTTAATGTGCCAGAATTTTCAAATTACAGAGTTATACAAATAACATTACTTTCCAAAATTACATTATTTTGCTACATTCTTGGTACATCTAGTGATGGGACTTAAAAATTATTTTGAATCTTTTTTAATTAATAATTACTTATTAAGTTAAAAATCGAATTATTAATGCTAAAAATTCTGATTGGTCAATTTTAATAATATCATGTGACACAATATTTTTATATCGCATAAACCAGAAAAAAAAAATTATTTATTATATTTATAATATGTAATTAATTCCTTAATTAGTACTGTTTTAATTAATTGTGGATTAAAAATTTCAAGTCTTCTTTAAGATGTTTTAACATGTTAGTAAATATGCCACCCATTTTTCCAAAGCAATATTTGCATTTTGCTTCATGGTGAGAACTATTGAGTAAAGGCCTTTCAATAAAATGAAGCCAAATTGGACTTTTCTTTCTACCTTGTTTCTTTGGAGGCATTATTTTAAGCTTTGATTTATCAATATATATAAAAAGTAAAATTGTAGAAATACTCAAAGTTCTCAAACTGTCAAAATACGTAGCGAAATTAAAAAAAAAAGATAATCTGATAATCATCTCATCAGACTCATTAGAGATTTTACGTGATTTATTTTGACCAATTATATTTAATTTTATTATTAACTACTTATTAATTACTTATTAATTTACATAGGTTAAAAATGCAAGAATTTCGATTTACCTAATAAGTACTTATTAAGTTATTATTAAAAATAATTATTAACTTAATAATTAAAAAATCCCATCACTAGGTACATCTGTTAATAGTGCAATTCCAGTACGCATTAACAAAAAATTTTTTTTTTTTATTATAATAACATTGAACTTGTAGATGTCTCAAAATGAGTCGACTCAAGTCAGTTTTGGAACTTGATTCTAAATTCAGCAGATTGCTTTAACCATTTTAAAATTGAGCTCGTCAAAATTATGACAATCACGGACTAACTTGCAAAATCATCATATGTGTAATGATTTTGGCCAGTTCATTTTTATTTATCAAGTATGTATGTTGTCGCTGTTGTCACATGGGATGTCATTACTATGCCCATTTTACATACTATCAATTTATAAAAGTATGTTTATACGTAGAGGAATATAAATAATAAAAATTAAATTCATCGTTTATGCATCCATATGATGAAAACAATATTCTAATCCATATAACTATTTGTGATGGTTTAAATTGAATTGTAAAGAATTAGAACGTTAATTAAGAAAAAAGGATATGTGCAAAAAATAACGTTACTTTATTAATAAATACAAAACAAACAATCTTTTAATATTTCAGAAAAAAAAACAATAAATTTAAATATAAAAAATATAATCTAAATTAATACTAAACCATAATTTTAAATACTTCATAATCTTCTATAGTAAATTGATATTTAGTATCTCTTATCTGTTTTCCATAATAACATTTTTCACAATAATTATAATTATAATTTTGAAATTCACCATTACGAGAATATATAACAATATCTTGACCAAAACATGGACCGCGATAAACACCATGATTCAATGCACATTCTGCATTTACTATATTACTAATAATTAAACTATTAATATCATTTCCTTTGAAAGAAAAAATAAAACTATGTTTAGTTAGACCCCAACTACCAGAAGATTTCCATACCAAAGGGTTATAACCACCAATTATTTCATCTTTTCCTTTTACTTTAATAAAAGTAATAGTTTCATATTTATTATCACATAATGTATGAAATTTTTTAGGAGTAAATCCATTTCGGCTTCCACTTAACAATAATCGAAACTTTAAATGAGCAGAATCAATATCCATATCATCAATATGATTCAAAATAGTTGTAATAATTCCTAAATTATAAACAATATTTGAATCAATATTTCCATCAATTGTAAAATTCTTTGGAATTATAGTACCAACGATCGGCTTACTATTAGAGACCAAATGAGAATTTAATAATTCTTCATAAAGTCGAAGTTTTAAGAGTTTTTCATAAGGACGAACTAATTGAAAATCTTTAGGTGATGAATTAAAGAAATTAATAAAAGGTAGACAATTTTTTAAAGTATTTTTCATTGTTTTGAAATCATCATTTGACCAAGTATTAGGATCTGAAAAAATTTTGGGATTTTGAGCAAGACCCCATTTTAATACACGTTCCCAAACTTTAACTTCTTTCATTTGTAAATCATCTCTTTGAATGACTTGAACTAAAGTTTTTTCAGGAAGTAAAGTGACATCAAGCGATTTAAATATTTTCTCTGGAGATTTTAACATGAAATCTGTACAAAATTTTTAAAGTTTCAATGAAGAGTTTGATTGAAAGCTTGCTTGATGAACAAATCCAAAATGATGTTCCATCCATTTAGATTTATTTTCAATAAAATACTTTTGTAAATAATCAACTAATTCTTGAATAAGTAGTTCATCCGCAGCTAATAATACCTTAAAAATCTCTAAATTGTCATGATCATTTAATGAAAGAATACCACCGTAAATATACCTATACAAAAAAATATAAATTTCGAATTTGAATTTGATGTTATGATATAACATATTAATTTATTGTATATAAAAACTTACTTTAAAATAATTTGGAAGATTTCAGGTGATATGTTTGGTAGTTCAATATGAGTTAAACCATTATTTTTAATTTTTTTATTAGAAGCCAACGTTCGTCGTAAATATGGAGAACGACAACATAAAATATTTACATGAGCACGAAGGATTTTCACATTAGGGTCTTCACCAACTTCATTTGTAACGTCACAATATTTATTATCTGTCAATAATTCAATATAATTTTGACTTAGTTTTGAAAGAAATACTGTTGACATTTTTTTTTTTTTATTTAAATTTGTAGGAAGGTGAGAATTTTAATTTCATTGTTGCCGCATTTATCAATGTTGATGTTAACAAATATGGTTAGTGTGCGCCAATAATCAGCAATGATGTAAAATGGAAATAATCAAATTTGAAAATTCATATATACTGTAATAAATAAAAACTTCTAGTTTAAACATTGATAATTATTATTTGATTAAATTATTTTAATTAGATATACTTTTACAGTAATATAGATAGATGTATGACTGACCGGTTAATAACGCCATCCCTAGATTTAATAGAGAATTTTTGTGTATATTTAATATTATAAATACATCAATTGGCGATAATTTTTATTTTTTTTTGTATGTTTTGATCGTTTTTCTTACGTTTCGGTATAATATGTATATTTATCCTACAGCCAAATAGGATCATGCTTTTTTTATCGTGCTGATATTTTTTTATTAAGCTATAAATAAACTACGATAGCATAATTATTATTGATATTTTTTCAAATACTAAATACCATGTACTAAATATCATACTTAATATCATACTAAATATTAGTGCTCCGCAAAATTTGGGTCTAACCCGGATAATTCAACCCGAGTGAATTTTAAATCGGGTCGGTACTAACAATTTTAATAACCCGTGACCCGCATAACCTGACCCGTCAGGTCGGGTCATTCATTTCCTTGACTCAAGTTTTGACCTGAATTAGACCCGGATGATCATTAAAATCACTAATCACATATCAATTACGCATTAATATTGATTATGTTTATATAATTTTGTTAGATGAATGAGGTAGTATATGCTCACTTAGCGAAAATTGCTAGAGACACCATGCAATTACGGGTATGTGTATGAATTATTATTTTAATTATTAACATTACATTAACTAATAAGTTGATTTTGATGATTAATAAAGCAACCAGCATTCCAGTAGTTTCCGGTGGAACTGATTTGATAGCTGCAAAAAGATGTAATCTTAGAGCAGATACAATTATAGCATGCATGTGTTTAAAGTCCTGGCAGACGTAAAGTATAGTCAAATTTCTGTTAAAGCAAGTGATATAATTTCGATTTTATAGTTCAAATATAAAGCAATAAATAAACAGGAATTTAAGATATCTTTAAATTCGTGCTTAGCTTTAGTTTTAATAACAAAAAGTTGTGTGACCTATATGATCATCTTGTAGATCAATTACCTTGCGTTATTGAAAAAATTATATTTGAAAAAATATTTTTGATATATTACTAAGAATACAGTATATTATCCAATGAAAATTTCAGGTCTAACCCGGGTTATTCAAATTAAATATACAGTCAACTCCCTCTATAGTCACTCCCGTTATAGTCACATTCTACTATATAGTCACACCAGTTGAATGTTCAAAACACTTTATTATTAAAATCTATCCTATATAGTCACAATCTATCTATAGTCACTATCACACCTATCCCAAAAATCTTATATTAAAAAGAACCGTTTATAATCACAGTTATATAAAGAATATATTAAATAACTTGGCATCTAATAATCGTACAAAGATGTATCATAGCTTGTTAGAATCGTCTCACTGAGACGAATCGAAATGGTGGTAGTTTTATCCTTTTCCTTTGCAAGTGTTTACGGCCAGACCACCCATTGCCTCTTATGAGACTAATCTCGGGTCTGTGTCCTATCATCTTCAATGGGCAACCATTAAACCGAGTACTTAATTCCTCAGGTAACAGCACCACTATAGAAGACATCCCCCATCGGGCCATTTTAGGCTGATCTGGAGCTAGGTACACGCCGCCTACTCATCCTATACCCATTGCATGATACTGATACTCAATTTATTTTACGACCTTTAGAGAGCATCTACTTTCATGGAGGACTTTCGACAGGTAACATCAACCATCTAGTACCCTTCCATACCACCATTTTAGGTACTAAGTCTCACTCAAAGGCCACTACAGCCCGCGATTACCCAGCACCGATAGTACAGTTGTTTACCCCAAGTGGTATACTTTGTAGTGACCACTCAGACAGGAAGTAGCAGGCATCTGTCCAGGATCACCCCTTATGGTGGGTATCAACCACCAGGGATCACCAACCAGGACCCAAGGAGTAGGGAATCGAACCCTATAGCCATGCTACCTGTTCTGTGCACGAACACTTTGGTTGGTCTAAGACCTAACAGAAGGTCAAACTACCATTAAGACATTGCACCCTCAGCTTTACCATCTAGGACGACCATCTAGCCATTACTGACCCCAAGTGGTATCGTGGAGTGACCACCCAGACAGGAAGTCCCCCCTAAGGTATAGTAGTAACCTCAAGGACAGGACTGCGCACATGCCAATGGCCTCATAGGGAACGTTAGAAGGACACCATGACCCTTAGTTGAAATGTGCGGCCTAACCGTACACACTAATTCACCATGATGCAGTCCAACTACACTAATCCCTGTACCTTCACGCTATTGGTTGTAGCGTCCGCAGTAAAATTCTTTTTATTTCCGTGGTCATGGGAATCGAACCTGCGACCTCACCATACTCAGGCTTAATGAGGGTCTCAGTGACTAACCACCGAGATAGGGTGACCAACCCTTAGTAGTTTTATCCTTTTCCGATCACTGGCTGACGAGTTATTCAACAAAATGTTAAACATCGGCATTATAATATTTCTTGATTTACGTTTACTGCGCCATTTAACATTTTGCTAGATTTCTCGGTATCTAGTGATTGTAAAAAGACGATTTATAGCTCGTTGGAATCGCCTCATCGAGACGAATCGAATGGTAGTAAGCTTATCTCTCTGTAATCAATATTGACGGAGTTATTACTTAAAAACCATTTAATATTTTTTAATTTCGGAAATTGATCTAGTGATTGGATTTCGATGTATCTTATACCATTAGATTCGTCTCATCAAGACGAATCGAATGGTAGTAAGATCGTCTTTCTAGGATCAATATTGGCAGAGTTATTACACAAAAACCATTAATATTTTTTTAATTTCGGAAATTAATCTAGTGATTGGATTTCGACGTATTTTATACCATTAGAACCGTCTCATCAAGACGAATCGAATGGCGGTAAGATCATCTCTCTACGATTAATATTGGCGAAGTTACAATACAATAAAGTTTTAAGTATAATTCTGGCTAAAATTATGTTAATTTTGGCCGGAATTATGATATACAAATATAAGAAATTTTTTATATAGTCACATCTCTTTATAATCACCAAATATGGACTGTCCCAAATGTGTGACTATAAAGAGAGTTGACTGTACTCGGGTCGGGTTAAAATCGGATCATTTCTATTTTTGCCGAGTCGAGTCAGATATATTCTCCAAACCCGACCGAATCCGACCCGGTAGGAGCACTACTAAATATCATAAATATCATGTACTAAATATTATACCGCAAATATAGATACTATTTCAATTTATAATAAATTTGCTATGACAAATTAACCTTTCCTTTAAGCTTGGAAATTAAACCGCAATTAAATAACTCTTTAAATTGATCAATATTCATTGAAATTTCTAATTGTTGATTTATGTCAGTTAAATCTAATAGCTTTTTTAGAGAATTTTGTTGATTTTCGTAAAATACTAAAAAAATAAATTAGACAAATTAATAAGTTACAAAATAAAACATATTAATAATATAAATAAAGAATTACCTTCTTTTGCAGTTTTAATATTATTGTTTTCTTTTCCAATTACTTGTTCATTATATGAAACTTGACCATTTAATATATCTGGTACTTTCACCTTATCTAATAAATAAAAATCAGATATTTAATATATTTAGTTAAAACAGTAAGTAATTATGATAATTGAATAAATTCTATATACCTAAAGTTGGTTTTCCATGAATTTTATCCATAAATTTTCCAATAATCTCATCTTTTTTATCATCAGGAGGTAAAGTGTATGATAATAATCCAGCATCAGAGCGGTGGCGAGAAAGTAATTTTATTTCTTCTTTAGGAACGCCCATTTTTTCACAATTTTGGATAAGTGCACGTCGCCCAGAATGGTTAGTGATTTTCCTACCACTAAAGTTAATGCCAGTAATTTTGCAAATTTCATTTAAAAATGAATTTAATCTTCTGAATCCTACGTGTTTTGGTTTATACCAAATTCCTGTTTTCAAAGCTAAAATAATGAAGTGTATTAATTTTTATTAATAAATATTTATAAATATTACTATTAAAATATATTACCAAATTCTTCTTCAACTTCCTGAAGGTAGAAATCGGGATCTGCACCATAGGGACGTGATGATAAATATTTATCAAGAAATGAAGTAACTTCTGGATGATTTGCTAAAACCAATTTGTCTGCCTTTCCTCGATTTTCAGTAAGACCACGTTGGTTGTTTTTGGAACAATAAATAAAAACATTGTATCCACCATCATCACATTTAACAAAATCAGTTCCATTAAGTAATGCATGTTCTCCTCCACGAAGCCCAAGATATATTGCATTGATAAAGAACACTCTTCTCAATAATCTTTCAGGTGTGGTACCATCTAATAATCTATGATTTAATATTTGGGTAATTTCGTTAGCTTCTAGCGAATCTGCTCCTTTAGTTTCACCTTTTCCATTTTTAGATAAAAATCTAATTTTTCCATCAACAACTTCTTTTATAGCTTTAAAACGAGAATCATTATATAAATCAATATTTTTAATTCTTGATTTTTCTTGAAGAACACGATTAACAGCTGCAAGAGAAGCTCTAATAGAATTAACAGAATAGTCAGCACCATCTTTCTTCTTCATATTAGCAAAAAAAGAGCATAATTGTTCAATTAAATCTTGTTCAGATTCCACTTCCTGAATCTTTCCTATATATAACTGTTCATCTCGAAACTTCTCTAGTAAGCCTATCCATATATCTGTTGCCTTAACTGTATTTTTTACTTTTGAAAATTCACGATAAAAGTCAACCTTGTCTTTTACTGGAGTAGTGGTCTCTTCTAGTTTTTCCTAAAAAAAGACAATACAAAATGTTATTATAAAGAAAGAAAAATAAAGCAATAATATTAATAAATGAATAATACCTTATTTTTTGAACCTAATCGTGGCATTTTATTTGAATATAAGTGAAAGAAATAAATGAAGAAAAAGAGAGGAAGTAGTTTAAAAAAGGTTAAAAAGACGCGTCGTATTAAACTGGAAATAGTTTAATATCGTATTTATAAGCAGAAATAGTTTAAAAAAGGCTAAAAGGACGCGTTAAACCAAAAATAGTTTAATATAGCATGATCATCAGCGGCTGCAGGATAACACAGTTATTTGATAGGGGGGTTAAAATATCATCCGAACTGCTTCGCAGTTCGGTGATATTCTAACCCCCCTATCAAATAACTAATACATATGTATATATATATTTTTTTATAATTGATCGATAAATCACTTGATCACGCTAATTTCGAAACCGACGATTAATCCAATACAGACGATTCATATTTCAGGATATCTCGTTAATCTTAAAATTGTTTTTATAACCTCATTAAACTTATAATTTAAAATTGACATCAATAAAAGTATTATTTATTTTTTATCATATTTATTTGTAATAGAAAATATAAAACTTTAATAAAAAAACGAACAATAAACGATAATATGACTATTTTAATTGTTAAAATTTTTCATAACCCAAGATATTAATAGTAATATATAGTAGTAAAATGTAAGTTTATCAAAGTTATTTGATAGAAAAGAAAAAAATTTAACATAAAAGATAAATTGAAAATATCGTTAGTTTAATTGTTGCACAGTTTCGAAAGTTAATAATTAATTAGGCAGTATTTAAATTTGCCATTTTTCTTAACGAAATTTTAAATAAATAGTAATAAATATTTTAAGTTATTGTGGTTTTCAAAATTATTGAAACTGGTGACGATCAATTTTTTTATCTATTTTTTTGATATTCGGATAAATAAATACTTTATCGAACATATTTTATAATTACATATAGTTTTCATAAAAAAAAACCCAATATTATATCCTTTAAAAGTTTAAATCACAACTTATGAGTTTATTTTGATTCGTTATTTCTGCTTTTTTTTAGCAAATTGTACAATAATTACGTTTTCTATTAACATTAGATACTGCATAGCAACATAAATTATTAGTTTGGACGAGATTATGTTAAATAATTTAGATAATAAAGAAATTTATTGATTTTTTTATTTTATTTAATATAATTCCATAATAAATATTATTGGATGGGAGTAGTTATATTGGTCATAATAAAAGTGTTATCGTTCTGACGCTTTTGATCATGCGTTAATTAATAACATCTTAATAATATCATAAATAAGCTTTATTTAACTTTCTATAAATTTCATTTTATGCTATTTTTAATTCACTTTTTTAGCTTTATTTAAACTTTTCCTACAAAATATTCATACCATAACAATCTTGTGTTATTGCTATGTCTAATAGTCTATGAAAATCTGCATGATCCTATTGGGCTGAACGATGAATATAATTTATTCAACATCATATCTATATATATAAAATTAAAAATTATATTTTTTTTGTCAATATTTATTATGAAAATTTTCAAAATGTTGTAAATGTAGATATTTTTTTCCACTAAACCGGATGATTAGATACTGAAATAGAATTTTTGGTCAAAAATAATATGTATTAGTTATTAGATAGTGGTTATATTTTATATTTACTCAAATAGGTAAATAAAATTCTAATCCAAATGAAAAAAATTAATTTAAAAATTAATAATAATTTACGACGAAAATATATAACAATAAATAATTATTCATCATTCTAAGATTAATTTACTGAACCAAAGTATTGTTAGTATTGTAAAAGATAAGTAACGTTCTCAAACTAAAAAAAAAATTCCTACTCTTTTTAAGATAAAATCTTGCTCCACCCTAATCTTCGTTATTAGTATGCCAAGCTCATTTAAAAATTATCGATGATCTGGCTAGAATATCACCGAACTGCGAAGCAGTTCGGATGATCAAATAACTGCGTTATTCTAAAGCCGCCAATGATCATACTTATAACTATTTGCGGCTTAACGTAACGTGTCCTTTTACCTTTTAGTATCAGGAAAAATATCAATAATAATTATGCAATTGTAGCATGATGAAAAAGCATATTCTATTTGGCTGTAGGATAACTCGAAATAATTGTTAGCATGATAAAACACTGTAAATTTAATCATCAATAAATCACATTAATTTATCAATCACTATGTGACCAAACAAATAAATAAAATAGAACGAAGGAAAATTGGTCAACTCTTTTCAATAAAGATAGCAAAGTTTTTGGTTTCTCGATTAATAAGTAGCCCATTTATTAAAGTTAATTTGTTCATCATATAATAAAATACTTTAACCTTCTGTTAAGATACATTTATGAAATCATTAAAAAATTAACAAAAATTTCTAAATTATTGAGTTAACAACATCATTTATTTTACATACCATCAATTACATCGTTAAAAAATGAAGTATAGCAAAACCTCTTAAAATTATGGAAAAAAAATTAACCACAAATAAATTAAAATTGTAATTGGAACAAAAGTTAGTTGTTAATTCGTTATTTCGTTTAGTATTGTTGATCAAAAAGTTTGTTAAATAGAGAAAAGGTGTAGTAAATAGGAATCAATTCTTCATTTTATGCATCCATATAAAAGTTTGGCCTATGAGATTAAATGACAAATGTTCTGATTCCAAATAATCTACTTTTTATAAATTATAACGTTGAAGTGTATACCCTTTTAATGCGCAATTTTAAAAATACGATTTGTAATAGATTAACGCATGCTAATTGGGAAAAGGATGTGAAATAATAATGTACATTCAGTTTTTAATAAACATAAAGTAAATCATCTTAAATAGATTATCATTTTAGTAATGGTAAAAAAATCTAAATAAAAAATATATATTTTGTAATAATACCAACCTTATCACTTTATGATTTGAAATACTTCATAATCTTCTATAGAAAATTTATCCACGATATCAGTTATCTTTTTTTCATAATGGCGCTTTTGATAATAACTATGTTTATAATCTCTATATTCATCTTTATAAGAAAATATAATAATATCACCAAAATCTGGACCGTAATCAGCGCCACAATAAAATGCATGTTTCTTATCTTTTATATTACTGATAATAACACTTTTAATATCCTTTTCTTTAAAAGAAAAAATAAAACTATCTTGAGATTTTCCCCATGAATTAGAAGATTCCCATTTTAGAGGGTTATATCCACCAAGAATTTCTTCCGTTCCTTCTACTTTAATAAATGTAACCGTATTAAGTATACCATCACATAATTCATGAAACTTTTTAGGAGTAAATCCATCTCGACTTCCTCTTAATATTAATTTAAATTTATACGGTTCCTTTAAATGAGCAAAATTGTTACTAATATCCATTTTATCTAACCGTCTTGAAATAGTTGAAATTATACTTAAATTGTTAATAATACTTGAATTAATAATTCCATCAATTTTAAGATTCCTTGGAAGTAAAATATCATTAGTTGGATTACTATTAGGATCCAAATAAGATTTTAATAAATCTTCATAAAGTTGATGTTTTAAGAGTTTTTTATAAGGACGAACACTTTGTAAAAAATCTTTGGATGATAAACTAAAAAATCTAATAGAATGTAAACAATGTTGTAAAGTTTTTTCCATTGTTTCGAATTCATCATCTGACCAAGTAGTAGGATCAGGATTAAGTGTAGGATTTTGTGCAAGTCCCCATTTTAATACATGTTCCCAAACTTCAATTTCTTTCATTTGCAAATCATTTCTTTTAATTAACTGGATTAAAGACTTTTCAGAAAGTGAAGTGAAATCAAGTAATTTAAATATCTTCTCTGAAGATTTTACCATAAAATCTGTACAAAATTGTTGAAGTACTAATAAAGAATTCGATTGAAAACTTGTTCGATGAACAAGTTCAAAATGTTGTTCCATCCATTCGGATTTATTTTCAATCAAATATTTTTGTAAATAATCGACTAATTCCTGAATAAGCAGCTTATCCGCAGCTAATAATACTTCAAAAATTTCTGAATTATCTTGTTCATTCAATGAAAGAACACCACCATAAATGTACCTATAATAGAAAAATCATTAAATATACGATGTATCATTTATAAGTATATTAAATTTGTTTATAGACTTACTTTAAAATAATTTGAAATGTTTTCAATGATATATTTGGTAATTTGATAACTAAATCACTAGTATTATTGCTCCTGTTATTAAAAGCCAAAGTTCGTCGTAAATATGGAGAACGGCAACTCAAAATATTCATATGAGCACGAAGGATTTTCACATTAGGGTCTTCACCGATTTCAATTGTAACGTCATAATATTCATCATTCGCCAATAATTCAATATAATTTTGGCTTAGTTTTGGAAGAAATTTTGTTGTCATTTTTTATGTTTATAATTTTACAAATTTTGTGGAAGAGTTGCCGTATTTATTAATGCTGACTTTTACAAATTTGGTTAAATGAAATATACGCCCATAATCTGCAAAAGAGGACAAAATTGGACTATATTGGCTGATCATCATTGTAATCTAAAATTGATATTCCTCGGTGAAAGTATTAATCATATTTAAAGTTAAAGGAAATATGCATGACGAGATTGACGAGTCGATTCATCGCCGACCCCTTATCACATGAAATTAACCGTTTTATTACACAGACCCATTACGTGAATTTTTTTTTAAAGGGGTTTTTTGGGGCTTTTTTTTTAGGGAAAAACGAAATATAATCTTTGTTAGAAGTAGTAAAAGTAAAAGTAAAACTCCAAGATGGTTTATTGAAATCGAAAATAAGCTGATCAAAGACAAAAATACGAGAGTAATATTTAGCAGTTATGAGATCAATAAATATATTTACGATGAACTTAGGAATAAACGTTACGTACAAAATGGTTGGAGTTTGTTTCATACTGTAGATAATGAATTAGATGAATTATTAATTATTGATAAACGTTTCAATTAGATTAAAATTTTTAAAGGAGGATGTTTAAATGTTAAAAAAATACAAAATAGTTTTCTTAATTTGAGTATGATAAATCAGGTAGTTATAATATTTTACATATGTAGTTAGCAAAGGTGGGAAATATGGAATTGGATATGAAGGATTTTTGTGTAAAACCAATAATTTGGTGTGTTTTAGTTGCGATCATATGTGCGCTTATGACTATAATTGATAACAGTAATGTTATTATACATACAAGCAATTTGACGGTTCATCAGATGAAGAAAAAGATATAATAGTTTTTTATGGGGGAATATTTATTTAAAAGAATCAAATATGGTAGTATAGGTGGTCAAGGTTTATGAAATATTCGTATTTTCTCTCAACAAGATTCCATAAAATTATCAAGACATTTTAGTTAGGATGGCTCATGGCTATACACGATAATTCTTACGAATTACGAATTGGTCGTTAAGTTTATTTAATTGGTAATTTGGTTTGTAGAAAACTGACAAGAGAATTGTATAAGGAACCAAATCAAAATTATTGCAAAGCGTCATGGTTGGTTTTAGATAGCAATAAATTATATAGAATGAATATTCAAGAGGCTATGATATCATTATGGAAGACTACAAGCAAGAAATATCGTTTAGAACGAGTGATTTAGTGGCATTAAGTATTAAAAATTTTTTGTAAATACTATCTACGATGGATTTATTAAATAAATGTAATCAATCCTGAAATTTATGAATCTGGTAGATGTATTCGTTGTTATAGAAGTATAGAGAATTTAACACATATATGAATTTGTAGTGCAATTCAAGTTAAAATTGATCAAGTTATTAGCCAAGCGTCAGAGAATGCTAAGCAAGAGGTGAATTCAATTGGGCGGCACGTTCTAAAGTTATATTCAGCGGCAGAATATTCTATGAAGCGACCATCAATGCTAATCTATATTTGGGAAGATTTAAACCATTATAGAATCTTTTGTTGCAAACATTAAAATTTTGACCAGAACACATATTGTTGTGAAGAAGTTAGCGTTTCAGTCCAACCGTGTTATTACTTATCATGAAAAGAAGGTCGCACATTAATTCCATCATTTGGAAATAATAAACGAACCAAAGATAACTAAAGATAGGTTTGTTTATGACGTAATGCAAAAATGGATAGATCGTAGTAGGGCACGAAATGAATCTCCAATTATTCTTGGGATTTTTTTTTATTTTATAGATAAATTTTTTTATTAGATAGGTTACTTTATTGAGTAGATTTACCACGTCTACATTGTATTAACATGAAGTTTATACTATATTAATAAAGCCAAAATACAGAAATTAAGTGTTTGATGGCCGATCAATAATTCTTATTGGAGACTTTGGACAACTTCCTCCTATACTTGATGAACTGATGCATTCTCAAGTTCCTCGATAAGACCCCCTATCAAGTGATGTTATTGCCATTTATCAACAATTTCATAAGATTTATCATCTTGGTATTGTTGTGAGAGAGTTAATTAAAAAAAAAATGTATGGAAATAAAGGTCCATTTTGGTAAGTTAAGAGAGAGAAAGGAGTACTTTTTTTTTGTAAAGAACGTTAGAAACGTTTCTAATGTTCTTGTTTTTCTTTTATTTTAATAGGGAAAATGAGACATTGCCTTTGGATATCTCGGTAAGTTAGGTGGGGAGGAGGGTATTTTTTTTGTAAAGAACGTTAGAAACATTAACATTCATTTTTGCTAGTTATCATGTCTTCTTAAAACTTCGGTAAGTTCTGGATGTATATTGTTAGCTATAATTGGTTGATGATTTATTTTTTTGCTAATTAATGTGTATTAACTCTCTTCTTTTATTTTTGCATTTATCTTTGCTATTTTCATCCTTATATTTGATCTTTAATATATTTCTTTCTTGATCTTTGGGGTATATCACATTCTTGATCTTTATGTATCATACTTTCGATCTTTGGTACGTATTATCTGTTATATTTTTTGGTTACATTCTTGATCTTTCTTGATTTTTGTAATATTATACCCTTGATAATTATTCATATTCTTTTTTTTTAAAAAAAAAATAGTAACGCGCTTTATTAATTAAATAGAATCAAAGATTCATAATTAAGTACAAAAGCACCTAGAGACTAGAAAGTCAAGCTTTCTATCCCCTATAACTAAGTTTATTCTATCTAAAATTTCTAATTTAAGATTCAACTATTTTGTGTATGGTCTAAAATTATTGTTAATTACGTGCTACTATTCTAATTTTAATAATTTTTTTCGATTTTTTAATATTATCTCTGTTTTTCTTTTACCTAAAATTTTCTTGACATATAGACTTTTACTAAACATAAACTAAAATTAAAATTGCAAAGAATTAAAATTTAAAAAAATATTTTAAAACATTAAGGAGAAAATAAAATACTAAATCTACACTTTTCTATGGAGATATTTCCGAAATCGTCCAAAATCTCTCGTTTTGTCCGCGTGTTCTTCAATCCAAAATTTTCTTCTTAAATTAAAATTAAATGGACAAATTTGTTTATTGCTGTCGGAATCTTCTCTTCGTCCTTATGTTGTCACGACACGTTTTTTATTCTTGTTAATCTCGTCTTTATCCTCATTTGTCTTTTCTTTCTCGCCTGGCAAGTCCTTCCCTTTTCGTAATTCATCTAATCTTGCACTAAAATTATTATTCAAATTGTCGAGTTCTTCGTGCTCTTCTTTGGTCCTTGGTATTGTTGATAATAGATCAGATTTTGCGTCTACAAATTTGTCACCCTTGTATATTGATTGCATTGGCACCTTAAATCTGTTGACTCCTGTTCTTTTTTTATACGTCCCTTCTGCTCCAATTAACTCGTCTTTATTCATATTCTTTGGTATAATGTCGTGAAAATAAAAAAATCAGTAACGTTATGTTACAGCAAAAATTTATGATTTATATATCACATGACACTGGCGATACATCACCATAGCAATACCCTTTTTAAATTTTAAAATTTTAATTCATTGTAAATAGGCTTTTAATATAGATAGATGTACGATACTATCGAAAGTATAACAAAAAAATGAACAATAAATTATAGTTTATGACATGGCTAGAAATTTTTCATAACTGAAGATATCAATGCCCTGTAAAAAATCTGATCCGTGTTTTATCTTTCCATGTTTTTTCCGTGAATGTATCATTTTCATGGAATTAATAGCCTTAAATCATGGAAATTTTCATCTCGCTAACACGGATATCCGTGAATGTATCATTTTCACGGAATTTTTACGGAAGACACGGAGAAATAATGGAAATATTCGGATAAAAATTTTTTATAGGGATGGTAATATAACATAATGGTTGTTTGTCAAAATAATTTGTTAGAAAAGAAATAAATTAAGATAACATGAAAGATATGGTTGCTATTGTATAATTATGGGTTTATTTGTTTTGTTATTTCTACATTTATTATTTTATTCAATTTTTTTTCAATCTTTTAATATAGCTCAATAATGTAATTTATCGCCACTATAGTAACTTTATTTCAGAATTAGGAAAATTAACGAAAAATTTTTTGGTTTCCAATTTATTTAAGTTATTATATAAGGAACAGAGTATATTGTTTCTTTAATTCTCATATACAAAAATACGAAACCATATTTTAAACTCACTAAAACCATCTGCTTATAAGATACATTTAGAAACCATTAAAAATTACTAAGTTATGCCATACAAACTTAATTTTTCGGTTCTCATATCTCGGCCGGGTCAGTTTTTTGTTAAATTTCAAAAAAAAATTTTAAAAGCCGGGTTGCCAGGTTATTTTCAAAATTGTTATGAGAACCGAAAATTAAGTTTGCATGGTCTTAATGATGAGCTAGCAAAGACTATTTTACAAATTACAATCATCCATTTGAGTGTATAGTAATAAGTAAGGTATTATTAATTATGTACAAGTACGATGGGTACGATGCTAATCATACCATAAGAATTTGAATATGATTGATTGTATTATAGACAAAATAAATACTAATTTTATAAAAAAGTTTCCTTCAACTTTTTAATGGTAAATTTTAAAAATTGAAAAAAATATTATAGACATTTTATTTATTAGGTGACTTCGTACCGTACCTGCAAATTTAATAAAATATATACATCCAGTACCTAAAATCTCATCCATTTATATCTTAACTATTATAAAAATAATTAATAATGTAGTATAGTACAACTTTAAATTATAGAAAGGAACTAACGCAAACAAATTTAAAATTGTAATGATAAAGCTGGTTCATTTAATATTGTTAATCAAGTATATTAGTCATATGACAAATAGTTCATTTTATGCATCCATATAAGAGTCTGGTCTATGAAATGTTCTAATACACACGGCTATTTTACTATTGATATATAAGTATAAATTGAATAAATTGGGAAAGGATATGTGAAATAAAATAAATTATTATTTTATTAAAGGTGAAAAAATCTAAGTTAAAACAAATATAACTTGCAGTAATACCAAGCTATCACTTTATAATTTGAAATACTTCATAATCTTCTATAGAAAATTTATCCTCAATATCTCTTATCTTTTTTTCATAATAACGTTTTTTATAACAACAATAATCGTAGTCTGTATTTTCGCCCTTATTAGAACATATAATAATATCACCAAAATGTGGACCACGGTTATTACCATAATAAATCGCATGCCCTGTCTTTTCTATATTACTAATTATTGCATCATTATTCTTAAAAAAAAAAATAAAACTATCTTTAGTTTGGCCCCGACTAGAAGAAGATTCCCATTTTAAAGGGTTATATCCACCAAGAATTTCTTGTGTTTCTTTTACTTTAATAAATGTAACAGTATTAGGTATACCATCACATAATTCATGAAACTTTATAGGAGTAAATCCATCTCGACTTCCTCTTAATATTAATTTAAATTTATACGGTTCTTTTAAATGAGCAAAACTATTACTAACATCTATTTTATCTATCCTTCTTGAAATAGTTGATATAATACTTAAATTATCAATAAAACTTGAATTAAAAATTCCATCAATTTTAAGATTCCTTGGAAGTGGGATATCATCGGTTGGTTTACTACTAGGATCTAAATGAGAATTTAATAAGTCTTCATAAAGTTTATATTTTAAGAGTTTTTTAAAAGGACGAACACTTTGTAAAAAATCTTTGGATGATAAACTAAAAAATCTAATAAAAGGTAAACAAAATTGTAAAGTATTTTCCATTGTTTTGAATTCATCATCTGACCAAGTAGTGGGATCAGGACTAAGTGTAGGATTTTGTGCAAGTCCCCATTTTAATATATGTTCCCAAACTTCAATTTCTTTCATTTGCAAATCATCGTTCTTAATTAGCTGGATTAAAGACTTTTCAGAAAGTGAAGTGAAATCAAATGATTTAAATATCTTTTCTGGAGATTTTGCCATAAAATTTGTACAAAATTGTTGAATTGCTAATAAAGAATTCGATTGAAAGCTTGTTCGATGAACAAGTTCAAATTGTTGTTCCATCCATTTAGATTTATTTTCAATCAAATAATTTTGTAGATAATCAACTAGTTCTTGAATAAGTAGCTGATCCGCAGCTAATAATACTTTAAAAATTTCCGAATCATCTTGTTCATTCAACGAAAGAATACCACCGTAAATATACCTATAATAAAGCTCGAATTAAATATATGATGTATTATTTCAAGTATATTAAATTAATGTTTATAAACTTACTTTAGAATAATTTGAAATATTTCCGGTGATATATTTGGTAATTTGATATGAACTAAATCATTAGTTTTATTGTTCCTATTATTAGAAGCCAAAGTTCGTCGTAGATATGGAGAACGGTAATACAAAATATTCATATGGGCACGAAGGATTTTCACATTAGGGTCTTCACCAACTTCAATTGTAACATCATAATATTCATCATCCGCCAATAATTCAATATAATTTTGGCTTAGTTTTGAAAAAAAGTTCGTTGCCATTTTTTATATTTATACTTTTTAAATTTGTGAAAGTGTGAAAATTATTACCGTATCGACGTCGTATTTATTAATGATGATTTTACAAATATGGCTAAATGAAATGCTGCTATTACGCCCATAATCTGCAAAAAGGACAAATCAAATTTGAAAATTGGATTATATAAGCAGATCATCATCGGATATATATTAGTTATTCTGCCGCCAACGATCATCTTATAAATACAATAAACTATTGATTAAACAACGTCAAAAATATCAATAATAATTATGCAATGGTAGTTTATTTATAGCTTAATAAAAAAATATCAGCATGATAAAAAAAGCATGATCCTATTTGGCTGTAGAATAAATTTAAATAAGAACTTCAACGTCTTAATTTAAAAATTGATAATTAATCGTTCTTTGTGTAAAAATATCTTTTTAATCATATCTTAAAATTTTAAATTATGATACATATGCTTTTCAATATAGATAGATGTACGATACCATCAAAGGTTCAAAAAATAGATTGAATAGTTTATGATTATTTCAATTGGGAAGTTTATCAAAATAATTTGATAGAAAAAAAATAATTTCAATAACACGAAAGATAGATTAAAAATGACATCGTTTCAAAAATGAATATTAAAAAGACAGAATTTAAGTTATAAAAATGATAGTATGGTCTATCACTAGTCAAAAAAGGAATATTCAGCCTTGATAAAATTCCACTAAATCAATGTCAATTCGGCCTCAATTAGTAATGATCTATGATTAGACTAATATTTGCCCATTTGAAACTGGCTGATCAGCGAAAGATAGTCAAAAAAGTCAAACCTTTTTTTAGACTTTCTTAAGATCTTTTTGACTTTATTTCTCTTGGATAAAGGTAAATAAATATATAATTTTTTTTTAAAAAAAAATTTTCACGAATGCCATTTTATTTGCTTCAGCTTTGGTCTGTAAGTACATAGATAAGCTTCTTTGGCTTCGTTTTAGCTTTGGAATGTGAGGGTTTTTTTTTAAATTAACTTTGTAGAAACGCTTTACTAACATGATTTCTTTTTTTTTGTAGGAATTTCCAGCCAGAACAAACTGGACTTTAAGGTGAGAAAGAGTTGGAATTTTTTTTTATCTTTTTTTTTAATTTAAGAAACGTTTTAACATTTCTTTCATTAATTTTTTTTTTGTAGGGCGTCAGCTTGAACATGAAACTGGACTTTAAGGTAAGAAATAGAAAATGGGAAGGAAAATTTTTTATTTTAAATTTAAGAAATGAACTAACGTTTCTTTTTCATTGCTTTTTTTTTATAGGGCGCTGGCTTGAACACAAACTGGACTTCAAGGTAAAAAATAAGGAAGGGGAAGGAGGAAGAGGATTGTTATGTAAATATAGGAATGAACTAACGTTTCTTTTGTATTTTTTTGTACTGGCTTGGACTATAAGGAGGGAAATTCAGTAAGGAAGTTTTTGACTTTTTGTAAATAATACTTTCAACGAAATGTATAGCAATCCATTTTTCTTCTTCTTTTTGTAGACTGCTGGTTCTTCAGGGTCTTTGAACACATGGGCTCAATGGTTCGAAATTTTTTTAAAAAAAATTTGTTTGTTAATTTAATTTTCTTTTTTTTTTATAGGTGGCAATTTCTTCGGCTTTGGGACTTGGGTCTGGTAAGTTTCAATTCGAAATAATTCATGTGATTGATTGTAATTTTGTTGATCATATCAAAATACATGATAAAATAACAATTTTAATTTATATATTGGCATTTTGAAAAAGTAGGCATATAATAGTTTTTAAACCAATTATTAAATAATGGAAATAATAATTTTACGCCCTGCGTAGCAATGCATCCTCTTAAATCACGTGATAATAATTAAATTTTGATTGGCTGTACATATACACCAATAATTAGTGTTCCGCACGAGCCAGTCCAGCTCGAGCCAGCTCGCGAGCCAGGTATATCGAGCTCATAACTCGCGAGCTAGCTCGAATGAGCTGTATCAAAGCTCGGCTCAAATGAGCCGAGCCAAATTTTTACGAGCCGCGGCTCAGCTCAGAGCTGGCTCGCGAGCTCCAGAACTTTTTTTCTTTATTATTGCCGGTGTCACGTGATTTTTAATTTTGGCCGGAATTAAGTGATTGGCATGGAAATTTCCTTTTTTGGAATCCTATGCAACACATTTCCCCATTTTTGATAAGAAATAAAATTGCCTTTTTTTGGATTGTGTAATGTTACTCATGTATTCAAAAAAGGAAATTTCTATGTCGATTACTTAATTCCGGCCAAAATTAAAAAATCACGAGAAATATGCAGAATTTGATAAAAGCTCGGCTCAGCTCGAGCCAAGCCACCTTAAAACTCGGCTCGGCTCAGCTCGAGGTTAGCTCGACACAAGCCAAGCTCGAAAATTCTAATCGAGCCGAGCTGGCTCGAATTTTGGCTCAACTCAGCTCGAGCCGGCTCGTGCAGAGCTTTACCAATAATGATATGCCAAGATTTTTTTATTATTCTCATAAATTTTTTACACGAACCTTCCTTTTTTGTTTTTGTAATCAAAAAAACTCTTTCTTTTTTTGTTTTACAGTTGGCAAAAGCTCTTTCTTTTTGTTTCATTACTAGTAAATCTTTTTCCTTTTTTTGTTTTACAACTTGGTGAAGCTTTCTTCTTTTATTTTACTACAGCAGGTAAATCTTTTTATATTTGTTTTGTTTCTTTGTTTAGTACGTTTACAATAAAGAAATTGTATAGCGATAGAATAAAATAACATATCATAGCTTTTTTGGTAAACTTGCCTTTTTTGTTTTATAGTTAAAGACAAACTTACCTTTTTTGTTTTATATTTAGGAATGAACTTTCCTTTTTAAGTATAAAATGGCAGTTCCACAAGAAAAAAGTATTATTGAAGCAATAGAAACTTTAACTAATAATTCTCAACAATCCGAGCTTTATGTTGGACAGCATTTTATTTCATGGCCATCTGCTATAGCTTACGTTTCAGAATGGTGTAATCTTCAAGGGTTTCAATCACAATTAGATAGATCTGATCATAACAATAATATGCCAGCAGGTGAATATAGGAAATTAGCTATTGTTTTTCAACACTCTGGTAAATATAAAAAGCCGTTAGCTGAATTATCTTTGAACAATAATATTAAAGAAAATCATAAGATGATAGTAAAAGTTAGTAAAACTATTCAATTAGGTTGTAAAGCTCATATCAACCTATCAAGACCAGAAAAAAATAATGTCAATCAATATGTATTTGTTACAACAATTGTAAATGAACATTGTCATGAACTTAAATCTCAACTTATAAATTACACAAAAGAGACAGCATTAACGAGAGAAATGATAGAGGACATTAAGTTTTTAACATTACAAGTTCGTCTTACTATAACACAGCAAAGAGTATATCTTGAAAAAAAGTATCCTGAGCGAAAAATTCAATCTGATATCCTTCGTTATGAAATACAAAAATACCAGCCATCAGCAAAAGAGTTAAATAGAGATGCATTAAATCTCTATGAACATCTTCTTAAATTAAAAGAAGATGATATTAGATAGCAAATTTTTGTCAATTTTGATAAAACAAAGGTTTTAAGGAGATTGCTTTGGAGTCTCCTAATCAAGTGGAGCTGTGGATTCAATATCATGATGTTATTATTAATGATGTTACTTGTAAAACAAATAGATACGATATGGCGTTATCATTATTTGTTGCTATTGATAATCACAATAATTCACGATTAGTATGTCAAGCGCTTATTGATAATAAAACAGCAGAAGCCCATGCTTGGATTTTTGAGTGTACACTACTTGCAACAGGTGGTAAAAAACAGTCAAATGAAACTATAAGTGGAGGGTTAGTTCCTTTGGTTTTTATGACAGATGCAGATCCGGCGGTAGATGCCGCATGTATTAAAATTTACCAGAATTGTTACACAATGCATTGTATATTTCATATCAGTCAAAACCTTCATAAAAAGTTTTCAAAATTGTTGGGCAATAAATATTCAAAATTTTTGAGCGAGTTTTATAATGCTAGAAATAGCTTAAGTCAAGAAAAATTTGAACAGTTATTTACCATATTGATTGAAAAATATGAACAAGCTGCTGAATATTTGAGAAATTTGTATAAGACTAAAACATATTGGGCACTTTGTTTTACTTCAACAATTTTCACCACGGCAGTACAATCTACTTCACGTGTAGAGGGCATAAATGCAGTTTTAAAACGGGAAATTCTTAATTCCAACACTTCTCTATTGCAACTTGCTGAAGTAATACATTGTCATCATAAAGAAGAAGAAAAACAAAAGGAATTTGCTTTTTGAAAAACAGTCATTCCTTGTGTAGTTGACTTACAAACAGCAAGTTTCCTTTTTTCTGCAATCGAAGTATTGATAAAAAAATACTTAACAACTCCATTATATAATCTTCAAGTTCAAGAAATCAATCAAAGTGTTTATTACAAGTGTGAACAATTTGAATTAAACCAAATTGACATGTTTGAACAGGTATGTTAATAATTTTTTATAGAAGGGGTGTAATAGTAAGAATAGTAAGCGAAATGCAGCAATGATTAACAAAGTTTTAAATTATTTAAGATTTCTGAAGTGATTGATACAGGTTTTTTGGAAGATTTACCTGATGAGTGTAAAGCATGTATCAAATCAATTTTTTATCATGTTAACCAAAGAGAAATTAAAGAAATTTGGGGTATTTCGGTTCAAAATACCCAAAAATTCAAACATTTTATCCTTTTAATGAACAATTCGGCCATTTATATTCATGTTTAGCAACAGTTACAAGGGAATTGTTTGCCAACATTATTTTAGTCTTATGATGCATACACATACAGCAATATTTTACATTCAACTTATTAGACCACGTTGGTATAAAAATCAAGACTTGGATGGAAAACATGAACCTTTCGTATTTGCAGCTAAATTTCAGGACACTGAATTGTTAAAGCAACCAGAAATAAATCAAGAAATTTTTTATCTAACGGCTTTAGTACAAAACAATGTTAATAAATGGGAGCAGATAAGTAAATCTACTTTAGATGAAAAACTTTTCTTTGGAAAAGTGATGGGAATGGCTAAAAAAGTTATTCTTAAGGCGGTCAAAAAAAAGGATGAGTGAAGTTTTGAGATTTTTCAACGCTATTTTAATGAACTTAATGATTTTGAGGATGAGCTTAATAGTAAAATAGATATCGATGATGAAGCTAATGAAAATAGCTTGCAGCTTCAAAATCCAATTAAGAAACCTAGAAAAGGTCGACCAAAAGGAACAACAAGAATTAAAAGTGCCATGAAGCCTCCAAAATCTAACAAAAGTCAACGGCATTGCAAAATTTGTAGACAAGCCAGACATTATTCAAGCACGTGTACACAAAATCAAAAATAATTCAGTAATTTTATATTAGTTGCTAGTCTTTTGATAAATGTATATGAAAATAAATGAATCAATCTTTAATAAACAATAAAAAACTAATGCAAAAAAAAGTTTTATAAAAGTTTAGAAAAGAAAGCATAAAAATACATCAAAAGTTTCTTTTTAGATAATTGTATCTAATCAGTTACATCTGATTTCTTATTTATATTACAGATGCACATAACTTTTCTGATACACTTGCCTAGATAAAAAGATGATGTATAAAAAAATGCGTAACATCCCAGGACTACAAAATTCACGGCAAAGATTTATGTTAGAACTTATATATGATAGATGATGAAAATTTATGTTATTACAGAACCCTTACCATATTAATGATACGAACTCAAGAATTGCATGATATATCATAGAAGAAAAATCACTGTTTAGCCGTAAAAAATGGTTAGAAACAGCACTAAAACTAATTGAAAATTTCCCACTCAACTTCCTAGTCTACAAAAAAGTAATGTTAAATATGTAAAAGAAAACGCATGACAATCACCAACACTTACTAGGTTCAAGAGTCTACATTAACATTAAATGTGTAAAAAGAAACACATATTCGCATACTACCATCAACACTTACTAAATCCAGGAATACGTTCACAAGAAACTGAAAAATAAACCAAAGTGTTAGCGATTAGTATGTACTCCATTAACACTCACTGTCTGTCTAAAAAGAGTTTTAGCACTTAGTGTGTAAAAAGAGAACTCATAATGACTCTATTAACACTTATTGTCTGTCTAAAAATAGTTTGAGCGTTTAGTGTGTAAAAAGAGAACTCATAATGATGCCATTAACACATTATTCGTGTTAGCGTTTAGTATGTATAGTTGTATACTATCCATCTAAAAATTTATCAGCTATCAAACTTATGAAATTACATGATCAGAGGGTGCGTTGCAATGCGGGGCGTATAAAAATTAAACCCTTAAATAATTACTAAAAAATAATATTTATATTTGATTTTGTTTAAATTCAATAAGATTTTTTTGATCATTATTATTAAATAAAATCTAGTATTTTATCTATAAATAAAATATATTTTAAAAGGCTTTTTTAGGTAAATTTAATTATATGATTGCATGGTTTAATATTAAATTTTTAAATTTTTACCTATTTTATAGGCAATTTAAAATAATAAAACTTTGATAAACTTGTACAATAATTTTTATTTTTTATTTTTATTAATGGGTTCCAGTTAGAAACCTAACATGGACACGATTATAAGTAGAAAATTACATATAAGTCAAAATTAACAAAAATACAAACTAAACTACACGTGAAAATAATCTACTCAAACTGGTGGGCAATTAATAGGAAGAAGGTACAATGTGAAGATACTAAAATTAGACCCACAACACAAAAACCCAGATAACGCTACTGCCTCCCATACTCTCGCCTAGGTAAATCTAAGTTTTGGTAAGTTGAAGCCCGTATCCCACAGATTATCAGACCGAAACTGCCAGCCCTGGTTGATAAAAATCCCCCACACTGGTCGATAAAAATAAATTCACCAAGTAACTATATTACCAGAGTTAATAAACTACCTAAGAGTAAACTAAAGGGGAACTTTTTAGTGTCGTGCAATTCCCAAAAGGACACCCACCTCATTTTGAATGATCCCTCCAATCTAAACTAAACTGCAGTAAAAAACCAATGATAGTCCAAACATATGCCACCTTGACCTCACCTGACCAAAAACTGATCACCAAGATCTGTACTCCCCTTAAATTATGCCCAACTCTCTCAAAAGAAAAGATCTACAAACCACCTGATATTGATCAATTTTGGGATACCCCCTACCCCCAGAAAAACTCCAAAAAGCAGAAGGCAAAAAAGAAAGACAAGAAAAATTCACCAAAAAAATAAGAAAAATTTATAACCCTAGGAAAACCAACCCGAAGGAGTAAAAACCTAGGTAAAAAGGGAAACTTCACCAAACTATCACCAGCAACAACACCTTATTATTAAGAAAATGAACTTTTACCACTGAGTGAAATGGAAATTTCTTCCTTCTGGCTTGGAATCTTCAACCTTATAACCAAAGTCATTCAAACCATATGAATAAGTGCCGCTGGACCCAATAGAGATAAGTAGCAGAAACAAAGTTGGTGTTTTAACCAGGTATTTAGAGCAATTTCTTTAAATACAAGTATTTTAAAATGAGTGAAATATTATTTCTATTAAAAAAGTAAGAGAAAGGGAAGAGAGTTTTTTTTTTAAACTTGTACAATAATTTTTTTTTTTTTTTTTTAGTGAAGCTAATGACGTCACAAGGACGATTTTATTAATTTTGTAGATAAAAGGCCAGAAGTCTAAGACTATGGGGCTACAAATCTTACAAAAAAACTAAGTATAAAACTAAATACATAGAAATATACCTACGATGCTACATGTGAACGAACAAAAATACTAAAAAAAACACTAAACTCCCACTCGTAAAGCAGAAAATCCACCTAATAAGCTAGAATAACTCCCACCTACCAAATGAATTATTACCTAACAAGCTAGAAAAAATAAGAAAATTAAAAGTAAAATAAATTCTAAAACCTAAATTAATAAAAAATAAAATTTTAAACCAATTTACGCAGCAAATCTAAAATTTCCGCTAAAACTTTATTTTTTGATTTATTACGGGACTTGTCCTTCTTTTTCTTTTGCTCTTCAGGCTTCTTGGATGTTGCCACTTCTGGTTTCTTCTTAGAATTCTTAGAATTCGATTGAGTTTTCTCAGTCTTCTGACTTCGTGAAGTTTGATTATGGTTCTTATTGGCATCACCGCCACGTGACCTTGTTGGTTGCGTCGGAGGAGCATGCTGATTCCATGACAGATTATTATTTTCCCAAATTACCTGATTATCTAATACTGCGCGCATATCAACCCACTTACGTTCCCCTCTCGCTGTTTGAATAATTTTAAAACTTTTCAATCCTTTTATCGCAAAAAGGAAAGAATGTGGGCGACTGTCGGTCCATAAGGTAGCTAACATCATTGAATCTGGTATTTTATGAATTGTAGCTTGAAACTTCTCACGTTGTTTTCTTTCTTTGAGAGTCCACCTTGCTGGAAACCATCGTACGGGTATCCCCCCTAAATCCGTAATCCATACCACTGGTCGAAATCAAAACTTTCGACTGTTAAGAGCTTTCGGCATAAATTTTGCTGATTGGTCATATGATTCGTCACATTTTTTGACCAACAGCAAAAATCAGTAAAATCAATCACAAATCGACTGATACTGATTGTTAAACGAAATCTTGTTCAGTCTTTTGGTGAAAAATTGACTTATACCGATTGTTATACGAAAACTTGTTCCTTTAAGGTCGTTCAGTAAATTTTGCCGATTGGTCACATAAATCGACACAATTTTGCCAAATAGTAAAAAACATTATTTTTTAATTCGAATTTTATACTTTGTTTACATTGTTTATATTCAGTGCATAATTACATCAGGAAATTTTATAGCGCGAAAAATTGCGTAAGTTTACGATTTTGTAAGTTTATGAAAGTTTATGGCATAATATTTCGAAAAATTTCAAAATATTACGTAAGTTTACAATTTCGTAAGATTTATGTGATATTACGGTTAAAATATTACGTAAGTTTACAATATCGTAAGATTTACGCAATATTACGGTCAAAATATTCTGCAAATTTACGAGACTGTAAACCTGCGTAATATTACGGTTGAAATATTTCAAAAATTTACGAGACTGTAAACCTGCGTAATATTACGGTTGAAATATTTCGAAAATTTACGAGACTGTAAACCTGCGTAATATTACAGTTGAAATATTTCGAAAATTTACGAGACTGTAAACCTGCGTAATATTACGGTTAAAATATTTTGAAAATTTACGAGACTGTAAACCTGCGTAATATTACGGTTGAAATATTTCGAAAATTTACGAGACTGTAAACCTGCGTAATATTACGGTTAAAATATTTCGAAAATTTACGAAACTGTAAACCTGCGTAATATTACGGTTGAAATATTTCGAAAATTTACGAGACTGTAAACCTGCGTAATATTCCGTTTCGAAAATTTACGAGATTGTAAACTGCGTATGCAGTAGAACGTATACAAGGGCATGTGATACTATTGAATAATCAAAAATAATATAAACACCTTTTCTTTTATATAAACACCTTTTTTTTTAAGTTTGGGAAAGCAAATTTATTTTTATTTACGAATTTTTTATTATTTACAATTTTTATGTTAAAAATTAAAGTAAATTCTAATTTTTATTATAACTTAATAAAAAAATATACATTTGATACTTGTTCGCTACTATTTTATAAAATAGTACCCAGGCTGTACGGCGTGGACGTCAGTATCAGTCACAGCCCAAAAAACGTGAGTCTCCAGCCGATATTTGGTACGGACTGGGCCTAGCTACTCACTTAATAAATAAAAAAATAAAAATAATTATCTTCTACGATACGTAGGTAAGTTTCTCCTTCTCCTACGATCGTCACGCGTATCTAAAATTGATCAAATTTATCAAATTTAAAATGTGAACGTAAAATAGAATGTAATATTAATTATAAAATTTTATTATAGTATAATTACCCGGCCTCTCCCAAAATCTCGTTCTAAATTCGCGATAATATCTTTGGCCGGTACGCGTCCACAGCCACCGCCCAGGCCGATCAGGGGTACCATTACGATAAAGGACATAGTTCTAAATATCAAAATCAGTTTGAATATTCGGTAAATACATTTAATTTAAATGAATGTAATTTTATTTATTTACTTACATGGTAATCCCTGACGAGGTTCCTCCACTTTTGGCTGCACTGTTGCCCGGAAACCCTCGTTCGAAATATTCTATTTATTCTGATTCAATTAAATGGATTGGTTAATTTGAATTTAAATTCTTTCTTAAAGAAAATTATAGATATTAGTCATATGAACCTATTGGCAACAGAGTCCCAAAAATCATGGCGGCTTCTACCATTAATATTATGGTAGGCGCGGTTTCTGTCGCGGCGTATGTCGACAAGTTCGTCCATCATAGCCCAGTTCCAATGGACGTTATAGGAATGACGACGTGTTTGGCGAGGCATTATTAGATTTGATTTTATTTTTATAATTTGATTTTGGGATGAGTAAAAATTTGAAAGAAAGTCATAAAATGTCACTTTAAATAAAATTTGAACAATACCTCTTTGGTTTGATTTTATTTCTCGTTTCAATTAAAATTTAATTTATTAGACTTTTCATCATTAAACATATTAATTAAATCTCATGCGGATATGGATTATCTAAATATAAATATCATGATTCTAAATATAGATATAAATCACTTAATTTATTTTAATTTTTTTTTAAAAAAAAATCTTAGTTTGATTTCAATTAAAAATAATTAAAAATCATGTACATGTTTTGGTTATTTAAATATAAATATCAATATATTATATTTAAAAATAAAACAATTTATTATTAGCACATTCTATTGAATTTTAAAAAAAAATCATCAATATATCATATTTAAAAATAAAACAATTATATTCTGATTAAATATTTTGCGTACATTTCTTAAAAAAATCATAAAAAAAATCTTGTACGTCGTACATGCAATTACTAAATATCATCCCCTTGTGATAAATAAAAAATTACGCAACACAAATTCAACACAAACTCAACACAAATTTAACAAATTTAACGAAATTTGGCCAAAATTAACAAATTTTTTACCAGAATTATCAACACAAATTGAACACAAATTTCAGTCACGATTTATTTATGTCACGCCCGTGTTGTTAATAATTAAATAAATAAATCTGCATTTTATTTATGATATGAAAAACGTGACCATAAATTTTTTTAAGGATATAATTTTATTAAAATAAATCAAAACTCCTATATCAAGTGACTAAAAAATATATTTATTTACGAAATATTCATTTTGTTTATCAAATCGGGGTACTATGTGAACGACACCATGTATAGACTCTATAGCTACAAAGTTATATAATTCTATCAATTTTAAGTGAGGACATCCATATAAATATGGGTTCCTTTTAGATTTAAAATCGTACCATTGAATTAATGCGAGATTTAGCGGTGGGTCTGTTAATACTTCTGCTAACAATAAGGCCTATAAATAATAAATATTTATTAATACTTTTATAATAAATTATTACATAAATTGGAAAAATACCTGTCCATAACAAAGTCCTTTGTCTGATATATAATCATTTGATTCTTCAGAATCCATTGAAATAGCTATGTCGCTAAACCATACTTTATTATGATACCTGTTTGTGGCACGCATTATGGCACCATTTTCCAGTGTTACCGATCCGTATATGTTTATTCGGGTTTCACCAATAATTGTGAAACCATCAAGTAAATCTAGATATGAATCCAGACAACTTATAAATCTAGCAAAACCAGTCTGCATTTTATTGTCTACGGAATCTTTTTTTTCATTAAAAAATGTATTTGCATCTTGTAAAGAGAATTCAAAGAGTCTTGCAGAAAATTTACAAGTGCGAGGTGTTTTTGCCGGATTCACTGAATGTTGAGACATTCTAATAGATATTGCTTGACGTTTTATCTATTAATTTAATTTCCATCTTAAGTTATATAATAAATATATACAATAAATAAAATTTTCAAATACTTACAGTTCGTAAAATCTGAGGTTCGACATCTTTTTTATTGCTAATTCGGTAGGGTATTTTAACGAAATATTTGTGAAGACTTTCGTAAGTTTCTGTAGTATAGCCATTTATTGCGCCATAAGATCGTATTGAGTCAATAATATGATAAACCCATGAATGCAATTTAGGTAACTTCAAATTGGAAGGAGAAACAAATTTAAAAGCCTTGACAAACATCCGGGCCCATCTATGTATTGCATTATAAAACTTAAATGTTAATTTAATTTATTTAATTTAAATTTTCAATTTTACTAAAATTTTAATACATACATTAAATTTCTCCAAGTCACTTTCACTAAATTCTTCATATCTACTTAAAATATACATTTCATTCCAATATTCGTACAATTTCGTAAGATCATCATTATTTACAAAATTATCTACTTCATTGTTATTTTCATCATATAAATTATCAATAACAAATATCATGACTTTCATCAAACTTCGATATTCATTAGCAGTTAATCTTGCAATTGACTGCAGTCCATTGGAAAAAATTTTAATGGCGGGAAAACGTGGGATTGCTGCTAGACGGCGATCTACTTCTTCAACTAATTTATTACCATTAACATGTTGCAATTTTAAGATATCGCACGTGAAGATAATTTGATAACGAAATAAACCTAAATCTAAATGATGCATTCTGTCAGGAACAGTAGCCAAGTAGATATTTATATTCCTTGATAATATAAATATTTATAATTAATAGATATATATGTTATTATAATTATTTCTACTTTTGCATACTTACGGTAAATCCCAAAAAAAATTATGTACAGATTCTATGCAAACAGATCTTTGTGTATCATTTTCAAAATGTTTACGCATTTCATCATGAGTTCTTAGTATTACATCGTTAACCGATAAGTCTATATTTGCAAGATTTTCCCTTTTAACTAAACAGGAGTGACATGGAAGGTTTGAATTGGAGGATTTATAAACTAAACAAAAACTTGCGGCCTCCGGCCAATCTGCAATAATAGTTGAAACTCTAGGATAAAACCAGGTATTTTCATTATTTATAAAAAGGTCTATACCATCTTTTAATAAAATAATAGGTTCTAGTAAATGACGTAAAGATTTATGAAAGGTATCACGAACCAGATCTTTATTTGCAGCTTCTAAAATTGGTAAATATCCCAAAAGTTGCTTTGCATCCTGTTTATTACGACGCCATATTGGGATATTACCTAATGTAATATATATTGGATGCAATTGACTTTTTCCTAATGTATCTGTAGTTGTTGCATCTGAATATAAAATAATTGATAATAATTTGGAACCAGTAGGTAAGGATTCTTGCGTAGTTTTCCACCATTTTCCAGTGTTTTGTTCACTGTAAATACTTTCTCTATTATACTATAAAATAATATAAATAAATTAAAATAAATATTATTTAAATTATTGAATTAACTAATATTTACTATTTACCTCATAGTTTTCGTAAGATAGCGCAAAATTTTGTGTTATGTCAGGAACAGTTAAGATATTTTTGATGCACTGTATTAAGTTTTGATAATAAAGAAAATAATCTTTATCTTTATGTTTTGTTATAAGAACTTTACTAAATTCTAAATTAGAAAACTTCATATTATTCATAAATGCTCGTCCCTGTTCGATATTTTTTGGTAATGGTGATTCTGTAAGATTTGAATGTTTATTAAAAAAACGTATTATTTCATTACCACCTTTATTGTTTATTTTATATTTCGTTACTAATAACATTAGATCTTTATAAGCATCATTAGGAAATTCTGTGCAAGTTTTGGTATTGAGATTTTTGGGTTCTTCAAAAATTTCAGGCTCTTCAGATGAATCTAATATATTTTCAAAGTTACTATCTTCAAGGCTCATCTCTGATATTGCACTTCCAATACTGTCAAATGACATATTTTGTACATTATTATCATCATTCACCTAAAATTATAAACCAAAATGAGTTAGTATAATTTGAGCTTTTTCTTTAAAAAGAATAATCTGGAATAACATAATTACCTCAACTTTATCATTTTCATATTCACTACTTAGATTACTTCTTGTATCCATTTCACTGCTATATTTTTCACTATCATTATTATCATCATCATCTTCTACTTCTACTTCTACATTTTTTAAGCATTTTTGGGCGTGTTGAGTATATGCAAAGCGTTGACTGAATATTCGCATACAAAGGGGGCATTTGAAACTCATGTTACTAAATTAACGCGTCAAATTTGATGAAAAGTATCAATTCACTATTTAATTTATATGAGATTATGTGTGCTAATAAAATTATATTGCAAATTCATTGTAAAAATTTAATGAATTAATTGAATGGATTACAATTGATTGAGTTATTTGAATAGACACGACTACGCAAATTTACGCATTAATGAATGGAACTGGCTGTAAGAATCTGGTGGCTAATATCGCGGAATCATTCGCAATTTTATGCATTATAGCAAAATTTAAAATATGCGAAACACTCAGCAATTTTGCTGTCGGGAACTTGCCGAGTTCGTGGGTTGGCAAATCTAAAAATAAATGTAACAAGTCTATGATGTACCATATAAATATTGTTTATTATTTTATTTACTATTTCAATTTGCCGGCAACCTGCCAAGTGAATCTGACAGCAAAAGTGCTGAGTGTTTCGCATATTTTGAATTTGCTGTAACGGGCTGTAAGAATTCGGATGGCTTATTCAATCGGCTAATCATCTGATAATCAGCCGCAAATTTATTGGCTTAACACGGCAAATCACTTTTACAATAATGGACGGATGATCAGCCACAAATTTATGCGATAATCAGGTTATAAGCGCTCAAGATCACTATCAATCTGATCAGCCAAATGAGTTCACTGGCTGCAACTTTTTTTTTCCATGCATAAAAGCCCCAACATGTGTAACATGTTATTTTTTTATAAATTGGATTTGATTAATATTTCGATTGTACTATGTGCTTTTACGAGAGTTTTTTTTTAAAGTTCTCTTATGAAAGTGTTACAATATTTTTTCGTAATATCACGATGCAAAATTTTTGCATTAGTACATTCATTTTTTGTAATATTTCGCATTAGTTCATCCATTTTTCGCAATATTTCGCAAGTTTTTTTTCTTTTTTAGTATAGAATGGCGGAAATTACCTTATGACAGCTTGCCTCCTTTTTCTGAATTTCTGATTCATGTATTTCCCCCTTTTTCCTCATCCTTTTCAAATTTTCTAGTTCACCTTTTTCTCATATATTTCCTCTTTTTTCTCATATATTTCCTCCTTTTTCTCATATTTTCGTTTCAAATTTATTATCATAATGGCTACAAAGCGTGGCGAGAAACGAAGAATTGACGATAATGAAAGATTTTCAAAACGTAGTACTGAGGGTAGCGAAGCTGAGAAGCGAGTGAGAATATCCGATGATAGTGTTGATGGTATATATGACATAATATGTATCATATTCTTTATAAAAGAAATTATATAATATATAGTTAAATTATATTTTATTGTTAAAGTTAATAAAAAAACAATAGAAAAACTATTAAGAACCAATTCGCAGATAATTTCTAAGCTTGAAGTTCTTATCACCGGACAAAAAAATCTCGAAACCCGTCTCTCGAGCATAGAAAAAAAGCTCAACGATAATAACAAAAATAATAATAATACAATAGATCCGGAGTATGTAAAGGTAATAAAGATGAATATTATTTAATGTAAACCTGAAATGCTAACCTCGTTTGATTAGGAGCTCGTTAAGAAGGTGTCGAAAATTTTATTTGAAAATTTTGTTTATCCTTCGCAAGACGAGTACAAACTCGCTACCGAAAAATATTTAAAAGACGAAAATCCGGAATTTATGCGCCAGTTCAAAAAAAATCAATGGATTATTTTTTTCGAAAAAAAAATTGCCCCGACTGTAAGTTAAAGCAATTATGAATTTTATTAAATTTCATACTAACATTTTTTTTTAATAGTTAGTACAACAACATAGAAGCATACGAGGGACGTTCACGTCTAGAGTTAAAGACGTTATGTATTCTGTTTTCGAAGCGACTGGGCATAAATTACCGTCTATTAACACTCAGGCTAGTCCGTCAAAGATTCAGGAATGGAAGAGTAAGGCGGAGGTGAAAAGATGTTACAACAACCTATTTAAAAAGGTTAAAGATGGGCAACTTACGACATATATGTCGCTGATAATTGATAAGTTGCGAAAAGAAAATAAAAATCCCTCAAAAACACAAATAGCGTATGCGATTAGCATATGTGAAACGTACTTAAATCCTAATAATCAAAACATTCAAATGAGCGAAAGTATAATGAAGTCGAAGATAATCAACAACTTAGTAAGTTTTTAATTTACAATTTGCAAAATGTGAATTATTTGAATTACAGTTTATTTATTTATTTATTGATTTTTAGCAAAAGTTGGAAAATAGGGATAAATTTACACATTCGGACGATGATTCTCATGATGGTAATGATGTAGACGATGGTGGTGATAGAGCAGCTGACGATAGAGCAGGTGCGGCTGATGATGATGTGACTAACGATGGTAGGCCTAACGATGGTGCGGCTAACGATGATGCGGCCAACGATGGTACGGCCAACGATGGTGCGGCCAATGATGGCATAGCTGATGATGATATACTTTCTATTGACTCTTATAACACGGAGGAGGAAGGTCGGTATGTAAATAGTTTATTAGAGAATTATGGGTTGCATAAAAAATAAATATTATTTTTTATATATATCACACGTAATAGCATTTTTTTTACCATAATTAATATAGTTTTAATAAATAAAATGGTTATTAATTCTTAACAACACGGGTGTGACATAAATAAATCGTGGCTGAAATTTGTGTTCAATTTGTGTTCAATTTGTGTTGATAATTCTGGTAAAAATTTGTTAATTTTGGCCAAATTTCGTTAAATTTGTTAAATTTGTGTTGAATTTGTGTTGATAATTTTTAATTTATCACGAGGGGATAATATTTAGTAATTGTGCATATACAATTTCTGTGATTTTTTAAAATGCGGATTTCCGTAATTTTACGATATCGTATTTTCTGGCCAATCAAATTAGGCTGATCCTTGCATGTGATTTAATCATTTAATCATTTAATCATGCACGCGTTTTTGTCTTATTTATTTTTGTTTCTTATTTCTTTATTCTTTTGTTCAATATTTTTAATTTTTTTGTCTCTTCTTTCTATTATTTCTTTAATTATATACAATATATTTACATATATTTCATAATTTATTGCTTTGCAGGTATAGAAATATTTGTTTATTAATACTAATTATTTTCATTTTTTTTTACCTCTTTGTTATTTTGTATCGTAATACTAACAATAATATCCATGTTTCCTTTATTCCTTTTTACTTGTACTTTAATACTAACGATACTAACAATACTAACAACATGTTTATTTTTTCCTTTCTCTTTATTTCTTTATTCTTTTGTTCAATTACTTTGCAGGTATAGAAATATTTATTTATTAATACTAATTATTTTAATATTAACGCGTTTTTTTTTTACCTCTTTGTTACTTTATGTCGTAATACTAACAATACTATCTACGTTTCCTTTATTTCTTTTTACTTGTACTTTAATACTAACGATAATATCCATGTTTCTTTTACTCCTTTTACTGTTTCTTTAACTCTTTTTACCTTAATACTAACAATAATAACAATATTTCTTTTATCTTTATATCTAATACTAACGTTACTATAGCTGTTTCTCTTCTTTTTACGTCTAATAATATTGTTACTCTACTCTTTCTCTTTTTTACTTTTATGTATTCTATATATATTAATAAATACTTGTAATTTTTTATGATTATATCTAATAAAACATACATTATATAAACTTATAGTACAGAAAATGAAGTATTATTTATCGAAATATTTTGAAATATTACGAAATATTAAGTTGTGTAAAATCACAGAATATTACGAATCGTCAAATTATGGAACATTACGCATCATAGAATTTCGAAATATTTTAAAAAGTTGCGAAGTATTACGCAGTAAAATTACGGAATATTACGAATCGTAAAATTACGAAGCCTTGCATACAGTAATATTTCGAAATATTTTAAAAAGTTACAAAATATTACGCTTACGCAAACTTGCGGCGGGTCTGAAAACTTACGAAATATTATGTAAAATTACGAAATATTACGAACCGCAAAATTACGGAATATTACAAATCGTAAAATTACGAAGCTTTGCATATCGTAATATTTCGAAATATTTTAAAAAGTTATGAAATATTACACTTACGCAAACTTGCGGCGGGTCTGGAAGCTTACGAAATATTATGATGTGTAAACTTGCGCAACTTTTCGCACTATATAATTTCCTGATGTATTAACAAAAATTTTTATTGTAAAATGAATTTCGACTTGTTTTTCGTCAAGTAATTATAATAAAAATACTACAAAAGAATCTTTTCGTAAAATGAAATTTCGTCTAATAAACGTGTCTCTCGTTAAGTAATTATAAAAATTAAAAAAATAAAAAAAATAATTCAGCCGATTTTTACCAAAACACTTAATTATTAACAAATTTGGAGTTTGCGATTAATTGGATTAATCGCCAAATATTCAATAGCATTACTCTGAGTAGAAATTTGATATTTTGATGGTATAAATCGACAAAGGATATTATGTACAGGAATAATACAATCGCGGCTTTCATCATAAAATTCAGATTTCCACAACTCGACGTTACAGCTCTCGTCTTCATCATCAATATGAAAATAATATCGACTTTCACTCGTACTAGCTGGTCGATACCAACGAATATATGCCAAATTATGTTCCATTTGTCCATTTGGTAAGTCGACTGTATATTTGAAGAAGTATTGAATTTGTCCAGGATAACTGTCAACTTTCCTATCACTAGTTATAAATTTGGCTAGGATACACGAGCTTTTTGTATGTCAAACTGACATTGCGGAGCCAAATACTTCAGAACCAATTTGGCATCTTCCAAATTGATTTATCTTTACTCAAATTGTTATAGAATCTTGGATAATTTCATCTGCTGGTTTGCGAAACTTGTACATTTTGATATAAGAAGCATTATAAAAAGAAACCATCAGTTCGAGCATTGATTCGGTCATTATTGCTTCAGAACTAGGCTTCAGCATTTCTTCAGGAAACAGCTCGCATCCAGTAATAGTCGATTCCTGTATGTTTTTAGCATTTAGCCAAAACCGCTCTAGTTCATCTGAAGAAAATTGGTTCGCAGCCAATATTAAACCAGTTGTGGGTCAATCTTCAAGCAATTCTAAGTCTTTCGTTTGAATGTCAGAACTAATGATATCTCTAATTCGATTATCATTCATTATCTGACGCATTATTTCTGGTTCAATTTGTCTATTACTTGTTGGCAATGAGCCTTAAAAATTATTAAAAATAAGACTAACAATGTAAACATCTGAATAAAGTAAAAAAAGTAAAAAAAAGAATATCTTACCAAGTATTCCATTCATACGCTCAAATGAAAAACACCAAAATGCATACAATGGACCAAAATCATTCGAACAATCGCACAAATGGAGCGAAAGGTGAAGATTAGGCGTAATTTTTACTCTTCCATAGTGTACTTCAATAAGCTTAATTATTTTAATTAGCCTCTCATGAGCTTCTTCCATTAATTCAATTTCTAAAATTTGGCTTACTAAAATAGAACAAACTCTAACGAAATGTGTCAAGATTTTTCGATCTTTTGACGATAAATGTTCCCACAATGAGGTAGTTGTGTAGATCATAAAGAAAATTCACCACTGATCGGCTGTATAGTTCGAAAACCCTTCTCCACGCTCAATATTCCTGGGAATTCGTCCCAAATCAGCCAGTATTTTGAATTGATTCATTTTTTCTTGAATCTTCTTTAGATCGTTCGGGGTTAAAACACCCTCGTCGATCCAAATCCTCTTCATTATCCACCTCACAATTCCTAAGAATAAGCAGTGCATTGGATCTACAATAATAAAATGAATTGGGTCAAAGTACGGCAATCGAAGTAACTCTGACCACCTAACCCCTTTTTCACTAACGAAATTCTTTCTTGAATTGGTGGAATTGCAACTTCGCCATGCAAGAGCATTTTGACGATGTTCGGTCGAATCACGAGTAATGAACCAATTCTCCATATCCTCCATACCTGCAAAATCAAACGTCGATATCGAAACAACAATCCGCAGCTTCCGGTTCTGGTTCTATCAAAACTCAAAAACAAGCATCGAACACAGGTCGAAAAGTGAAAAATCAGGCATCAATCAGTCACCAATCGGTCACCAATCAGGTACCTGATTGGTGACCGATTGGTGCCTGATTGGCATTTTCGCCAAATACCGTCACCAATCAGGCAGTTTGCTAACTTTTGATCCAGTGATCAGAAAAAGATGAAATATAGCTCATTGGAATCGTCTCAACAAGACGAATCTAATGGTAGTAAAATCGCATTTCTAGGATTAATACTTGATGAAAAATTAAGTAAAATATAAAAATAAAAATGTATCATTTATATTTTATTTAATTTTTTATTAACTATTAATCCTAGAGATGCGATTTTACTACCATTAGATTCGTCTTGTTGAGACGATTCCAATGAGCTATATTTCATCTTTTTCTGATCACTGGATCAAAAGTTAGCAAACTGCCTGATTGGTGACGGTATTTGGCGAAAATGCCAATTAGGCACCAATCAGGCACCAATCAGTCACCAATCAGCTACCTGATTGGTGACCGATTGGTGCCTGATTTTTCACTTTTCGACCTGTGGAAACAGGAATCCGCAGCTTCCGGTTCCAGTTCTACCAAAACTCAAAAACAAGCGTCGAAACAGGAATCCGCAGCTTCCAGTTCTAGTTCTACCAAAACTCAAAAATAAATGTCGAAACAGGAATCCGCAGCTTCTGGTTCCGGTTCTATTAAAACTCAAAAACAAATGTCGAAACAGGAATCTGCAGCTTCTGGTTCCGGTTCTATTAAAACTCAAAAACAAACGTCGAAACAGGAATCCGCAGCTTCCGGTTCTGGTTTTACCAAAACTCAAAAACAAACGTCAAAACAGGAATCTGCAGCTTCTGGTTCCAGTTCTATCAAAACTCAAAAACAAACGTCGAAACAGGAATCCGCAGCTTCCGGTTCTGGTTTTACCAAAACTTAAAAACAAACGTCGATACCAGAAGCTTCGGAAGATAATGGGCCATTTCGCTTAGTGGTACCATCCAGTCTGTACTCGCAATAAAGCAGGATGGTACCACCAATTCATAATGTAACTGTACATAGGGAATTAACGCCCATTACACGCACAGCCGAACCGTATAGGAGCAATGTACATAAGGAATTAACGCCCATTACACGCACCACCGAACCGTATAGGAGCAATGTACGCATCGCCAAACTGTATAGGAGCAATGTACGCACCGCCGAATCATATAGGAGAGAATTAACGCCAATTATACGTGAACCTTATAGTAGTAATTGGACTAGAGATGTAAATGGTGAGCTACAATTGACTTTTGTATTCATTTTAGAGTTCTGGTCGACTTTAACGTTTTTTTAGAAATGTATGATCTCTGAGAAGAAAATGCCTACTTACGGGGAAGAATCGACGAATTAAATCAGCAACTCGATAATGCAAATGGCGAGTTGCATGACTTACGGCTAGACGTTGGCCAATTACAATCGTATAACAATATACTTAGTCAGGAAAACAACGGCTTGCATCACCGACATTCATCTGACCTTCAAAATATCAAATTTGAAGAGGATCAACGACCAACAAAGCGTAGGAAAGGAAAAAATCTTGTGCGCGATTCTAAAGATGAAATGGAAGTAGATGAAAAAGAAGCTAGGGTTCGTCCAAAAATCCTCTTTCAATGTATGCTTTTAACGCTCGCTAAACTGATATTTTGTACAATTTAGGCCGAGATGAAGACGATTCTAAAAACTTTTCCGATTGAACTAGAATTAAAATACGATGAAAAGTTTACCAGTGAGTCACATGATGAAATTCTTCGACAGGTTATACCTCAACTAATTGAAGCGATGAAGCCAAGGTATACTCCACGATACAGGCAAGTCAAGTCTTGGCTCTCCGCTTTACATAAACATCGCAGATTACAGGTCGAAATGCTAAAAATTGGCAAAGAAAATGGCGCGAAAAGCAGTGGCTATTCTTGGCTATTTTTGGCTATTTTTGGCTATTTATGAATTAACCTATACTATTTGTAAATAGTTTATACAAATTTGCGAATAGTTTATGCGATTTGTGCCATTTTTTTGCCTATTTTTGATCATTTGACGTGTGAGAGTGCGCTTGTTATATAAACAACGCAGCACTTTAGACAAAGATAATCGCTGTCTACATCAAAACAATCGGTTAAATGAGGTAAATAATTTCTTTATTATTTCAAAAAAAAAAAATCTCATCATTCGTCGAAACTTTAAATATAGAAAAAGGCACGTCGAGTTAAAAGCGCAAAATCGCTTTTCGACAAAAATGATGAAAAACTGGAGAATTATGATCGAAAAGAACTTTTGAATGTTTTAAGTGACAACTGATATCACTCTCCAGAGTATTCTGAATCAGATGAGGAGCAACCAGATGGTAAAAGACATATCAATGTTTATAATCCGCCTTGGAGATCTGAAGAGGTTCGATAACTTATTTGTCGCATTTTTTATTTTTTATTTTTTATTTGTATTATTTTTTTCGTAATAGGATTGATTTTTTTCTAATAATAGTTAATAGATTTATTACGAAATGCCTTGGACCAACACGCTTTCTCTCTTCAATCTGCACAATTGATATGAACGCAAAATTATGATGATGAGATATATAATATCGTCTCTCGTCATCCACGAGGTGCTCCAAATTGGACCTATATGGAGCAGAATACGCCGGCCGATACCAACTTTTCTGAGCCGGAGATGCTGATTCAAACGATGGAGAATCTAATAATGGCGGAAGATGCGGAAGTGTCAGCGGAGATGGATGAAATAGTGGTAATAGAAGATTCAGAACCAACGGAAATGGAAGAATCAGAACCAACGGAAATGGAAGAATCGGAACCAACGGGAGTGGAAGAATCGGAACTAATGGGAGTGGAAGAATTGCCAGAAATGGAAGATAAAACAGACAAATGGTATAAATTTGTACTTTAATTTTTGTTTAAGTTTTTATTATACTAACTTTTTTTCAAATTTTAGATTGTGAATTCGTCGGTTTTTTTTGGATTTTTTTTTGAAAATTATGGGATTTTTTGTGGAATTGTGGATTGAATTTTTTTATTTTCGTAGGAAATTTTTATTAATTTAGTATTATTTCGTATTATTTTCGTATTGTTTACGTATTATTTACGTATTATTTTTGTATTATTGTTGTAGGAAATTTTTATTATTTTCATATTATTTTAGTATTATTTTCGTAGGAAATTTTTATTATTTTAGTATTATTTTTGTATTATTTTTGTATTATTTTCGTAGGAAATTTTTATTATTTTAGTATTATTTCGTATTATTTTTGTAGGAAATTTTTACTATTTTTGTAGGAAATTTTTGTGATTTAATTGATTTAATTAAAATAATTGGTAAATCAATCGAAATAAAATCGGTTTTAAAACTTAAATTTGCTAAATTTCATCAAAATTATTATGGTCGATTTTATTTATTTTTGCAAATCGGCAAATAATCAATATCGATTTTTAAACGAATAGTCGATTGTTTATGACGAATTTCATTTGCATGGCAGGTTCGAATTTTATTGATATGTACAGCCAATTTTTTTAACTAATTCCGAAACTTTGCCAATTTCTAATTGCGAGTGGCAGGTGTTACGGTGCAAATCGTCCATAAAATTAGTTGCCAATTTTTTTGGTACTGATCGGCTAATGTCAGACCGAATTTCGTCCAACATTCAGCAATTTAAAATTTTGCTGAAATGGACTATTCTGACCAGTGTACTGGATTATCATTAACTTCAAACTGGGCTAACCGAAAGGTACTTAATTCTATCTTCAAATGGAGCGTCTGATATTTCCTTTGTGGCTTCGTCTGTAAAGAAATAGTTTTCTCCCATAAAGTTAGTTCTTTCAGAATATCTTCAGGAGTCCAGGATACCAGAACGTCATAAACCAAAATGTCTCTGACTCGCGATGCATCATCATCGGTAAGTGTATGACCAGTAATTACATTTTGAATTAAAGTTTTATTTGACTTCTTTTTTTTATTCGAAGATTTTGTCAAATTCGTCATTGTTATTTCTTGTTGTGTTACTTGCTGCGGTTGAGGTGTAACATCAATTATCAATAGCGTTATTGTGACCGAAGTAATTTCCATAAGAGAATGATCAACATTAGGTTGTGTACCAGATAATTCCGCGATCGTCCGATTTTGATCAACATTAGTCTTAGAAATCGACCGATCTATATTCAAATCTCGATCATCATCCATTTGATTATCACTATCAACTTCCCCTCTAGGTTCAAAAGTAATTACATCATTATCAAAGCCTTCTGACTCAGAATGATGTGAGGAATCGAGTTGGAATTTTGAAATCTTTTTTTTCGATTTTTTTGATTTCTTCAATTTTTTTGACTTGGACTTCTTGTACGACCCTGGTATTAACTCCATTAATCGTTCAGCTTCTTTCTGCCTACTAATTTCTTGCTGTAATGCCCCTGATAGAGTTTCATCACGTTTCTGTATCTGGTCCTCTGCTGCAATAAGACCTTCTGAAGCGGAAAGCATAGCAATATGCAGAAAAAAAGTGAAGCTTTCTGGAGTCATCTTATAACAAGAAGCCCTTCCTTCCCAGCTATTAATTTCTTTGTCATTTAGGCTGAAATTATTTTGTATTATTCTACATTGAACTTCTGTATCACGACCTGTAAAAAATGAAGAAGCTAGACTTTCAAAGTAATTTATAAAACTTTGATAAACTTGTACTAAATATATTTCTTGCTCATATACTTTCGTCTGAAAGTTATTTTCAGCTATTTTAATAAGAGTTCTAATGCTTTCCATAATAAAAAAAACTTGAGTAAAAAAATTTTTTCGTTTTTACTGCGGAATTGTTATGTTTTAATTATTTTGGGAAAAGAGTTTTTTTTTTTTTTGCATTTCTTAAACTTGTACAATAATTGACACCATTATTATAATGTTTACTGAAATTATGATTAATATATTTAGAAAATAATTTTGTTGATCAATGAATTTTGGAATATAAATTTGCCGATTCTTATTTTTGACCTAAAACATGATAATGGTGTAGTTAGCCGAAAAATTCAGCTGAAGGCGCAGTAAATTTTTGGCTAACAACACCCAGCTGAAAAAATTCATGTTGATCTAGAATATTTTATTGAATGTTTTATTGGTTCAACATCTACTATTTTTGGCTGAATATTTTCGTCTAACTATACTTTTTTTAAATAATAGTGTAGTTAGCCGAAAATATCAAACCAGAGGCGCAAGAAACACCAATATATAATATTCCAGGAGACCAAAGCGAACCAGCAAGACAAGGAGGTAACATCAAAATGTGATGATTTTATATATATTTAATATATTTAACTTATTTAATTATAAAATATATAAAATTTTATAATCATTTATATTTTATTAAGCTATAATAAATGTTCAAACAAAATTTATTTTAATTATATTATTATTCAATTTAATCATACCACAAATGCCTTACTTTCAGTTTGTTTTTCAATCCATAATTTAATGGCATTTCTCATCAATGCATTAGCAGATAATTCAGATTTTTTAACAATTTTAGAAACAGCTGATTGTCCAAATCCAATTTGTGATTTAGCTAATTCACAAATTTCATTAGCAGCAATTTGTTGTGTAATACCTTTAAAAGAATTTTACACTTTTGAAATGCTTCAACAAATCCATTTGCTATTATTTGATCCTCTAGTGATACTTTTGTTTCTTTCCATTGTTCAATGGGATCATCATCTTTAATTTTGTTTAACCTTTGTTTTTTATTTGGCTGAGAGCTTTTTACATATTTTTGTGATCTAATATTTAACTGAGGCTAAACCATATAGAGCACCTAATGTTCTCCATGCTCCTATACGACACATTTCCATAATCTCAGCAACAAATGGTGCAATATTTCTATATTATATTTGCTAATATTTCTTATTATTTGCTTTTAAAAATGCTCTATCTGAATACGAATAATCTTTTTCAAAGACTTCTAAGACAAGATATTTATCAGCATATGCCATCAACTCTAATATTGTAAATAGATGAAGTTGTGTTGATAAAGAGTTTTCGTGAATAAAAAAATAGGATACTGCATTATATAAGCAATTTCCATCAGCAGTTGTATCAGCATATATATAACCATTAAATTCATTTGGTAATAATAAACATGCACCTTTATCTATAACTATACCCTCAGATATACAAACATCTATATATGAAAGATCACAAGATAAAATTTGAATTTTTTTATGCTTTTGTCCATAAGACATTATTTCACTTAAACTTGGTAATTTGGCAAGGAATTTTCTAGTTTTAATTAAAAGTTGTTTAAATAGAATCCATAATTACACAGGTCAAAAAGTGAAAAATCAGGCATCAATCAGTCACCAATCGGTCACCAATCAGTCACCAATCAGCTACCTGATTGGTGACTGATTGGTGCCTGATTTTTCACTTTTTGACCTGTGTTAAGTGAAGTATTTCAGTAAATTTAGCAAATTTTATAACAAAGAAAAAAAGTTTATTAAAAAAAATTATCTTTGATTATATTTAAATCCATTTTATTAAATATTTTCCAAGAATTTAAAAATTATTTACAAGCAAATATTAAAATTAAACATTTTAAAGAAACAATTTTACACCAAACAATACCATTTAATAATTAACGATTCTGTATTATATAAATTAATATTATCAAGAAAAGTATATAATTATTATTATTGTAATAATTACATAATATTTACCGTTAAATAATAATGGTAAATATTATATGAACAATCAGGATTTTCATTACCTGTTACCACTTAAATTATTGTATTGCATTTGATATTTACGGCTAACTACACTTTTTTAAAATAATAATGTAGTTAGCTGTAAATATCTAGCCGAAAATAGTAGATGTTGAACCAATAAAATATTCAAAAAATATTCAAGATCAACATGAATTTTTTTCAGCTGGGTGTTGTTAGCTGAAAATTTACTGCGCCTTCAGCTGAATTTTTCGGCTAACTACATCATTATTAAAACATGGATCAGCCAAAATTACGTTGTTATTATCAAAATATGGGCATGATCATTAACAATTTTTTCTGGAAGTATTATTAGTACTAGTATAGTACTAGAACAGTACAGTACAGTTCAGTTCAGTTCAGTACAGTACAGTACAGTACAGTACAAGTGTTCAGAAGGTAAAATTGCAATTTAGAATTTCCTGTGGTACTTTCATATTACGTTAAATTTAGCCATCAAATTATAGAGTTTTGTATAGTGTTGCGATCCATTGATCCATCAATCCATCAATCCGTGAATTTATCTGATTTGAAATTCATTCAAGTCATCCGTTAGATTTTCAGTCAGATGACGGATGGATCTGGATCAGAAAAACAGATTATCTGGATGATCCATTTATATAAATATAAAAAAAAATTTTTTTTTCAAATAAATAAAATAAAAAAAAAATTTAATACCGTACTTAATAACATTCCATTTGACCATTTCCACTCTGACATTACTAGTCCAAATATAAACTTTACGCCACATTTTAAGCAAGACACCGTACAGTACAAACTAGAAAGAGATTTCAATTTTAGTTTGCAGATTAAGGTATTGTGTTTTAAGTTTTCATAGGACATAGGGAGATGGACTTATTTTTGTTAATTCTTTGTTAGATTACTTAAGATGTCTTATTGTTTTGATTTGGCTAAGGTAGGTATTGGTTCTTTAGTTGTTTTCTTTCTTATGGGAACGGTATTATTTATTTATTTATTTATTTTTCCCTAGGAATAGCTTCAGCTTGCTTGAAAATTGGAATGAAGTAGGTATTCATTTGTTTTCTTCCTTTTAGAAACAGTATTAACTTATCCAGCCATTCTTTCTCTTTTATTTTTAGGAACAGTTTCTTCTGATTTCACTTGGACTTTGGAGTGATCTTGAGAGGTAAACATTCTTGTTTGTTAATTTTTTTCCTAGGAATGATAATTTTTTTTTATTGTTTTTTTAACTGAATAAGTTTTTGGAATAGAACAATTTCAAAGTAAAGGATCTTAACATAATAGTTCTTTTGGTTCGTTTCCTCTTTTTTTTATTTTTTTTTAATTTTAGAAACAGCTTCATCTGGCTCCTGCTTGGAAGAGAACAATCTTGGGGGTAGGCATTCTTGTTTGTTGATTCTTTCTTCTATGAATAGTACCAATTATTAATTATTTTTTTTTTTCTAAAAAAATAAGTTCTTTGTTTGTTTCAGTTGCTTGGAATGGGGCGATCATGAGGTAGGCATCATCTTGGTTCTTTTGATTAATTTCACTCTTTTTGAATAATACTAACCATTGTTACCCCTAGTCACGTGTAGAGTTACAACTTACTGCGCCAGAAGATCATGTGGAAAATTAGGATCTACTGTACTCAACTGTGCCAAGCCGACCTAGCCGCAGCCTACTTAGCCTATTATTTCTATTATATTTATTATATTAATTATATTTAATATAATCGATATAATTATTTTATTTATTATATTTAATTTATTTATTATATTTATTATAGAAATAATTTATTTATCGCACGTGCGATGCAAATTTTTATGTTTATCATTGCCATTTTAAGGGGGGTGGCGATGTATAAGCAGGTTGATCAACATAAATAATTTACAAAAAAGGAAAGTGGCGATGCATCGCACGTGCGATGAATAAATTTACTCTTTATTATATTAGTTATATTTCTTATATTTATTATATCTATTATATTTATTATATCTTTATATGTAGTAACTTTTATATAAATAACGTTGGTATTTTCCTTCGTTATAAGTTAAGTTTCCTTCAGTTCGAATTAGTTCATCTTAGTTCAGATTAGTTATTATTTTTGTAATTATAAAGTTCTATAATAAAGTATAACCTTTTACACAATAAACGAACCCCCTATTTTTAAGCGTGTCCTGTTTGATTGGATTTCAGTCATAGTTAAACGTACTTAATCTCCCTGACTGCAAATCATAGTTAATCTATTCAACGTACCGAATCGGTTAACACCATTCATTCACTTTTAAAATTTAGAAATAAAATCTTCTTACGTTTTGAAATGGAATGATCTTGAGAGGTAATCAGGTAGATATTCTCAACTTTTTTAGTTGTTTCTCTTTTTGATGAATGGTATTAACTATTCTTTTTATATTTTTTTTTTTAAGAGCAAGTTTCTTTATCTTGCTTAAATGGATCTTGAGGTAAATGCTCTAAACTGTTAATTCTTTTATTTATTTCTTTCTTTATGGATAGTATTAATAATAAAATAAACAATTCCTTCTTTTTTTAGGCATATTTCTTCGGCTTTAACTTTAGATCAATAAAGTTTTTTTTTTGCTTAAACAATTGAATATTTGTATGTGAAATTTTATTTATTTTAAAATAAAAATTTAAAATTTGTCGTAATTTTATAATTTGATATGCACATTAATCACATGTTGATAATCAAATCTGATTGATAAATTGAAAAGATAAGATTATATTTTATAATCAATGGGAGAATTTTTGTTGTTTTCATTTAATCATGGATAGGATAATCTACAAAAACAAACTAAAAAAACTTTCAACATGTCAGAAAACAGAAGGAGGACAATTGGAAGACCAAAATCTAGTTGGATTTGGGAATTTTTTAATTCAGAAATTCGTGATGGTGATAAATGGGTGATATGCAAACTGGATAAAATTGGTACTGTAAGAAAGAGTATAAAATGTGTGGTTCAATTAAAAATTGTATTGATCATTTATTAAATAAATATGATCTTTGTAAAGATGGGCAAAAAATAATCAGGTAATAATTTATTTTGTAATATACATATTGCAAAAGAATTAATTTTACTTATTGCAAAAGAATTTTTATTAAAAAAAATTTTTTTAGCAAATCTCTCAAACCACTACCAATACCAACAAGATGCACAATGAAACTCATCAATTTGAATTACGCCAATTTCTAGTGGATTTCGTTCTTAATACATCTCAATCCCTAAGAATAGTTAAATATGCATCTTTACGACAACTTCTTTAAGAGTTGGACTTTTATTTGCTATTCTAGACTCTAAAAGTATTAAAGAATGATTAATCTTGCTTATAATCATACTTTTGAAGCTATGATTAATTTATTACATCCAATTACTTCCATTTATCTTACTTTGGATTTATGAACTGCACGAAGCAATAATGGTTACCTTGGGATTACATGCTCTTTTCTTGATCAACAGTATAATCTTAAAGAAATGGCTCTTACTATTTCTCATGTTAGATACCCATATACTGCTGAAAATATTAACGATGCTATTGAAGAAATTCTTGAAAAATGGGATTTAAGATCCAAGGTGTATTCTATAACAACAGATAATGGAAGTAATATTAAAAAATGTGTGAAAATATGGAAGGGATAGAATGGCATCCCTGTGCCTTACATACATTGCAATTGGTGATTGGGAAAGGACTGATACCAGTTAAACAATCGATCTCAAGAGTAAAACGATTAATCAACTTTTTTTCAAGATCCAAGCAATCTGAAAGATTGGAAGATATTCAGAAAAGTATAAATGAAAGTAGTGAGGTAATGAATTTTTAATTAAAATAATGATATAAAAATATATTCTAATTCTGAACAACTATTCTTTTGATTTATATAATAGGAAATTTGAAAAACAGATAAATATTTACATACTATCCAAGATTGCGAGACGTGTTGGAATAGTTCCTATCTTGCATGAAAGAGATTATTACTTCTTCGAAATGCAATTAATATTCTTAATGCAAAATTGACAAGCGAAACAGATAGCAACTTGAAGAAAGATTCTAAACAGCTAAAAGAAATAATGATAACTACTGAAGAGTAGAATTTATTGCAAAATTTAGTTGATGTATTGGAACAATTTGCAGAAGCAACTGATTATTTAGGAGGCAGTATTTATTGTACATATAGTATTATGAATCTATTTATTGAGAAAATTAAAGAAGATTTATTAAATCCTTTCCTATCATCACTTTCTCTATCCTCTATACAATCTTCTCCACAATCTTTTTCGCAATCTGCTTTACAAGAAATACAAGAAACAGATGAAGATGTATTTATTGAAAAAAATATAGAGATTGAAACTAATTTAAATCAACCTGTAAATATGTCTGGCTTGTTAAAGATGGTTAGGACAAAACTTTATGAAAATTTGTGTAAATATTGGAATTTTCAAGATTCCAATGCTCTTTTAGCTTCTCTATTAGATCCACGTACAAAAAATCTTAAACATGTACCTACTCAAATTAAAATTAAAACAGAAGATTTACAGACCCCGGCGAAAAGAATGGCGGTCAGTTTTTTTGATATCACTAATGCAATTTATAGTAAAATGTGAAATTTTTTTTTATTTTCTGAAAGAGGAACAGAAAATACATATATTTCATTATTTAACTAATATTTGATATAATCATCTTCCGTGTTAATAAATGCTTCAATTTAGTATTGTGTACTATTCGCACTCTTAACTAGCGTGCTTTTATTATAATATTTTAGTATTTTCTTAACTTTCTCGCTATCCAGAGGTCAGATTGAGACAAAATTACCACCATTGGATTCCTTTTGACTATGTGGTTCGAATGGTGGTTTTAAAATTTCTGTATAACATCTGTGCAATGCGATAGTTCAAGTATAATAGTGAGTATGATGGATTTTTATGTTGCATAAAGATAATCATTTCCAAAAGCAATATAAAAGCTCAATAATATAATAAAAGACCATTATTTAAATCTCGTAATTGCAAGGAATCTAATAGTTGCAATTTTATTTCAATATAAGCTTTGGTTGATGAGAAAATGAAGTTTAAACCTTTTTATTTCAAACTTTCAATTTTAATTTAAAATTTATTAGTAGTATTTCTCTGTAATGATGTAATATGACAAAATACAATTATAACATTTTGCAGTTAAAAGTAGTAGTTTTTTTTAAAAAAAAAATAGAATTTATTATTATGTAGGATTTTGAGCATTTTAAAAAAATTCATAGTAAATTATTATGCACTGATTTCTATTAAATTTATAACTTCTTTGTTTTTAGAAGGTAAAATAGGCGTTGTTACCCCTAGTCACGTGTAGAGTTACAATTTACTACGCCAGAAGATCATGTGGAAAATTAGGATCTACTGTGCCCAACTGTGCCAAGCCGACTTAGCCGCAGCCTATTTAGCCTATTATTTTTATTATATTTATTATATTAATTATATTTAATATAATCGATATAATTATTTTATTTATTATATTTAATTTATTTATTATATTTATTATATTAGTTATATTTCTTATATTTATTATATCTATTATATTTATTATATCTTTATATGTAGTAACTTTTATATAAATAACGTTGGTATTTTCCTTCGTTATAAGGATAGTTCCTTCTGTTCGAATTAGTTAACCTTAGTTCCTATTAGTTCTTATTCTTGTAATTATAAAGTTCTATAATAAAGTATAACCTTTTACACTATAAACGAACTCCCTATTTTAAGCGTGTCTTGTTTGATTGGATTTCAGTCATAGTTAAACGTACTTAATCTCCCTGACTGCAAATCATAGTTAATCTATTCAACGTATCGAGTCGGTTAACAGCGTAAAAACAATAATAAATTTTCATTTTTTTTTATTGCTTTTTAAAATAGTATTCTAAAAATCCATTGGGCATTACAAGTTTTAATTTAAATAGAAAATTCCCGATCTCATATCCAAAATAACAAATGATATTCGCACCGCCATTCTTTTCGCCGGGGACTGTATTGCGTAGTAAAGTTGAAGAATTAAAGCTAAAAGAAGTAGATAGTGAATTAGCATCTTCTGATTCTTCTAATTCAACATCAAAAAACTTGAAATATAAGAATTCAATTTTTTCTAGATTTCAAAAAGCTAAAACAAGAATTGTAAATGATGAACTTTTAGAATATTTGAGATTGGACGAAATTGACTGGGAGGAAAATCCTTTTGCTTGGCCCTATAAAAAAAGAATGTCCAGAAATTGTAGCTGAAAACGTCTGGAAAATGTTTATTTGTCTGGAATATGTCTAGAATATTGCAATATTTTGGACGCTGAAAAATTTCCATTTTCCAGAAAATATCCAGAAAATGTCTAGGAGGGTTCAGACCCAGCGTCCAGAAAGTGTCTGGAATATTGCAATTTTCTGGACATTTTCCGGACACACGGACATTTTCCGGATGTTTTTAGATACAATTTCTGGAAGTTTTTTTTTTACAGGGTGGTGGGAATGTCAAGAAAAGCACTTTCACTATTTAAGTATATTAGCACGTAAATATTTACCTATACCTGCATTATCAACTGCATCAGAAAGAATGTTTTCAGATGCCAGTAATATTATAGGACCAAAGAGAGTAAACATGAATCCTGAATTATTCAAAAAAATCATTTTTTTAAAGCATAACTCCAAAATGATACCTTCAATTCATCCGCCTAAACAGTAAACAATATTTTTTGGTGAACAATTTTATAGTTTTTAACATTAAATAATATTTTATTTTATAAAATTACTACGTAACACCAGTGGTGTTCAGCACCAGTATCATGTGTTTCTATTTGTTATTACGTCACTCATCAGATTTATTAGTTTATTTTTTGTTTTTTTTACGCGATTTTATTTTTTTTGTAGTTGCTTCCTTTGCTTTCAGTAAGTTATACATATTTTTTAATGTTGTGTATGTCTTTTTTCCTTTATTAATATTAACTATTCTCTCTTCTTTTTGTTCCACTTTGTCACTTCTGCTTCCATTTCGTTCTTCCACCTCCATTTCATTCCACTTCATTACTTCTACTTCCATTTCGTTCCACTTCACCACTTCGTCACTATTTGTAAGTAGTTCTTTCTACATTTTAATGGCTTTAAAACTTTGGCACCAGTATCCTTCACAGGTCAAATGATTAAAAATCGGCATGTGATCGGATATCAATCAGTTAATAATCAGACTATCCAATTAATGCCGATTATTTACCGATTAATGCTGATTATTCAAATTACTTTGAATCAGCGTGATTACCGATTGCTGTAAATTTATGGCAGAAATCGGCACAATTTCGTCATTAATCGGACACTTTTTAACCGGCACAATTTCATCATTAATCGGACACTTTTTAACCGGCAAGATTTCGTCATTAATCGGGCACTTTTTTTTAACCGGCAAGATTTCGTCATTAATCGGGCACTTTTTTAACTGGCACAATTTAGTCAATATTCGAGCAATTTAATTGAAAATAGGAAATAAACAGAACTCAATAATCAACAGCATAAATCGGTTATTATTAATACATTGATATATGAATTGATATTTAATTAATCTAAATGATACCGATTTTTATTTATTTTAATTTTAACAATCAATATGAGCTAAAATCTAACTTTTCTAATTTAACAAATCACATTAAGAAATTAAATTTCATTGTCATTTAATTCGTTCGGTCTTGATGGTAATTCGTTGCCAAACTGACAGCCGCAGGCATCGTTAATGTGTGTTTTTAATATACCTTTATATTTGGTACAAGTCCATTTAGGAGCATTGCAGGGTTTCTCTTCTTCCTTGTCATAAAAATTTTCGTTATCATAAACATATTTTCTCTTCTTAGGAACCTTCGACTTTTCAGAAATCTTCCGATCTATGTAATTTCGTAAAAACATACGACACTTAGCATAAGAAGAAAAAAATGGTTAGTATTTATGCTAATTGTTATTAATTTCAAGACATTACTTACAGTTGACGACCGCCATTTGAAATCTCTTATCACTATTTTTCTTTTTCCGGATGGATTCTCTTCATCCGTTTCAGAAATTTCGGGGGAGTAATATGCACTATGATTAATGACTGGCTGCAGGTGTTCGTTATTGAATTTCCAAATTAGTGGATCGCCTACCCTTCGTAAGTGATTAATCATTTTTGCCCTATTTTTTTGTTTCTGTAAAAAAAAAGTGTATATAAAACAAACTAAATTACTACAGAATAAGACAGAAATTAATAATATTTACTGAATTTCTTTGGCTATTGGAGTGTCGTCTTCGATTTTACTTGTCTATGAATTCTGGTGATCTTTTTTTAAGTTTGTATTCTTCTCGTCGGTGTCGGTGTAATGAATGTATCATGCTGTATACAACTTTATTGGTGACTGGAAATATCGTTTTATTTAATGATTCCATAATTGCCGGTACAATAATTTCATTCACATGGTCCGATTGTTGTTCAAACGTTTCATTAAGGTTAAGCTTATCTTCATCTGGGAACTGGCTTAATAGCCATTTCACTTCCAGCTAAATTGCGAATAACAACATTAATTAACAATTTCAATAATAAATTAAACTTTCACTTACTCTCAAGGCCTCCCGAAGATCGTGTGGCATTTTGTCTTTTGAAAAATAATATTTTGGAATAAAATTGGAATCGGAATCACTATCATCAGAAATCGAATCGGGATCGTCAGAAGTCGATTCGCTATCAGCATTACCAGATTCGTCATCAGAGGTCTCAGAATTACCAGATTTGTTACCGGAAGCCGATTCTGAATCACTTGTTACATGGTAAGAAGTTCCCGCAACTTCATGTTCATAATTTTCCAATTAAATCAGCATCAACGTATTACATGTATACGAGTTAGGAGTGTAAAGTAGTGTAAAGTGATACAAAGTAAAAAGGTCAAAAGACTTCTAATTAAACATTAACCTGCTTGTCGGTTCTCTCTCCTACGTATTGATAATTGTTCTTCTGAGTCCGACGGACAAGAAGATGGGTGATAATATTCGTTTTTACGTCTCTCGTGTGCGCGTCTTCTTTTTATTAATAAATTTGTATTCAAATAAATATTCAAATAAATATTCAAATAAATATTCGAACGAAATAACGAAATATTCGCAAAACAATAATTAAGAATATATTATTAATATTACGATTCTTCTGTGCTATATTTTTTGGACTTTGGTTGGCGGTTTTTGTCTGCACATGGATGACGTCCCTGAGTTATCATAGCTCTTTCTTTTTTGTTGTGGTCTTTCCTAACCTTGTCGCCCATTTCGGCGGAAAAGACTTCAAAAGGTGGAGAGTGGAGAAGTGGAGACCAGCTAAAGTGAAAAAAAATTTCTTTTTATTTACGTGTTTATATTTATCGGTAGGGAGAGAGTATGTGACATCATTTAATTTATCCTAAATAGGTTATGCCACGTATACCATCAAATTGGGTAAATGCGCATTTTTTAATTTTTCAGTCACATTATATTTAAAGATGCGAGAACAAACAACAGTTGGTCAATCTAAAAAAAACCAATTATCTATATCGGTAGCTTCAAAAACTACGAAAGTAAGACCACAAGTGCCATGCAACTGCAAAAAATGCAATGGTAAGTGGACTGAGTCGAGAACGAGAGAAAAACACTATGCAAAGGAGGAAAAGTTGCGGCTGGCAATGGAAGAACCTGATAAAAAGAAAAGGAAAGTTTCAGGATCGAATTCTGCAACTATTAAAAATCGTGATGGCAGGCATGCCAGGCTTCAATTTATTAACCCGGCAGAAGCTTGCCAACAATATAGTGATGAAGATTTTCTGCCAATTGATGATGAAACGCTTAAAAATCGTGATGCTAGGCATGCTAGGCATCAATTTATTAACCCGGCAGAAGTTGATCAACAATATAGTGATGAAGATTTTCTGCCAATTGATGATGAAACGCTATCAGATGATGATGAAGCATTAACTATGAAGCAATTTTCTGCTCCCGATTTTGATGATACTGTCGATACTTCTAATACACGCGTGAACTTTAGTGATACATGGATTTTACTTTGGATTTTTAAGTATCAAACAAGATTCCAGCTATCCGATTCGGCAATCGACGCGTTAATTAAATTTTTCAAGTTGGTTTTATTGGAAATCGATAAAAATAGATTTGAAAATTTTCCTTCATCTGCCTATATGGCAAAAAAACTAATGGGATTTATTAAAAAATCAAATACTTATGCAGTATGTCCCCAATGTAATAAATTATTCAATCCAACAGAAGTCATTTCCAAAAGCTCAGCCGACTCCAGCACAAGATGCAACAATGTCGAGTTCCCAAATCATCCGATAAAGAGTCAACGAAAATCTTGCAATACAGCCTTATTAAAAAAGGTACCAATATCTAAAGGATATATTTGGCGGCCGATAATGATTTACCCTCTACCATGCTTAAAGACACAGCTAGTTGCATTGTATCAACGAGCAGGTTTTGAAGAGCTTTTACGAAAATGGACAAATCGGAGTGTTAATCAAGGATTAATGTTTGATATTTATGATGGCGATATTTGGAAAACTTTTCCCTCACAACATGATATCCCAGATCCTTCGCCATTTTTTGCCCCAGAAACAGCAGATACTCATCTGGGAATAATGTTAAACCTGGACTGATTCCAGCCATTTGATTCAAGAACTTATAGTTGTGGTGTGATTTATGGCGTCATCTGTAATCTTCCTCGTGATATTAGATTCAAAAAGGAATACATGCTCACACTTGGTCTACTACCGGGACCCACAGAAGTTAAATTACACCATATAAACCATTACCTTGCCCCGATAGTTGATGTATTGCTAGAATTTTGGCATGGTTTTGACTTACCAGTGTCATCAAAACATCCAACAGGAAAGAGAATCAGATTAGCCGTCATTTGCTGTTCAAATGATATCCCTGCAGCGCAAAAATTGTGTAGCCACATATCGGCATTAGTTGGCTGCCATAGATGCTATAAATGCGCTGAAAGAAATGGTGATAACAAAAGGCCAAACTTCGGGGGATTTGATAATATAGGAGAATGGTTTAGAGAGCGAAGTGTAGATGAACATCGATGTAATGCTGAAGGTTGGCTGAGCTGCATATCCAATGAAGAAAGAAAACAACATGTTTCTGATACACATGTACGCTGGTCAGAAATGTTGAGGCTTCCTTATTTCAATCTGATTAGGCACCTAATTGTGGATCCGATGCACTGTCTTTTTCTCAGGATTACTCGTTGGATTGTGAAGTGACTATGGATTGAAAACGGAAAATTAACAAAATCTGACCTCGAATTAATCGAAAAACGGGCAAAAAGAATCAAAATACCCGCCGATTTAGGGAGAGTTCCTGATAATATAGCAACTGGAGATGGATTTTCCGCATTTACAGCCAATCAATGGAGATCCTTCATCATGATTTATGCTACACCGATTCTTTGGGATCTTTTAGATGAATCTGATAGGAAAATTTTAGCAAATTTCGTTAGAGCGTGCTTCTTATTAGTATCACGCATTATTGATAGAAATTCATTAAATGAAGCACATAGCCGGTTGTTAACTGTTGCTAAATTAATCGAAGAACATTACGGATCAGAATACATCACTCTGAACATTCACCTTTCCCTTCATCTTACTGAATGCTGCCATGATTATGGTCCCTTGTATTCGTTCTGGTGTTTTTCGTTCGAAAGAATGAACGGTATTTTAGGTGAGTTTCTGAGGCTGATAAATTTTTTTTTACGACCATATTATTAAATGATAATGTTTGGTATTTAGGTTCGTATCCTAATTCACATCATCAAATTGAGTCAGAGCTCCTACGTATCATAATGCAAAATCAGAAACTTGATGATTTATTATCTGATCAATCGGATAATCTGAGACTCCAAGAAGGATTAAAGTTGTTACGCCCTTGGCCATCTGTCGGCAGCTTATCTGCATACGATGAATTTAATTTTGATGAAATGCACTGATTCATGAGAAGCTTTCGTCTTGATGTTGATGAAACAATTACTGGCAAGGAACCATTCCCCAGCGAAATAATGAAACTGACAAGATTAAAGGTTAATCTTCCTGAAGAAATTTGTGATCACTTGGTACAATATTACAAAGATGCGTATAATTTGGATTTTATATCATTTAACAAATATGTCTCAAGCAGACAAATAAAGCTGAGAAATTCAAACCAGCAGATTATTGTTCATCCTCGAGCTAATCAGTTTGGTTGCGTCCGAATTGGTTCTGAAATTTTCGGATCAGTAATTTCACCTCAATATAAAAAGAATAGCTAATTTTATACAAGAAAATGAAATAGTTGAAGCATTCCCTGATCAAGTTCAGTTCTTCTTTGAGCATACAGTTGAACTTCCAGATGGCTACCATACGCATCGGTTAGCGTTCGTTAAGTGGTATTTACCGGTAGAAGATCAACAAAAAAGATTTCAATGTCGGGTCAATAATGACAATAATAGTTGTAATATTGAGATATGGAAATATGATTTTTACAATATAGGTAGAGACAGTATTATACTGGTTCATAACATTTATGCCCGATTTATAACTAGTGATTTTACAATAGGTAAAAGGAACCCTATTAAATATATGGCAGTTATTCCAGTAAACAGACACTTTCATATTTAATTGCTACTACAAAAAGAAAACACTTTTGTCATATAACATTACAATAAAACTAATAATAAAGTAGAATTTAATAAAATTTTATTAAATGCAATGCAATCCGATTGATTTTATATTGTCAATTTTATTAATTTTTAATAAATGCAGGAATTAATCTAATTTATATTTTAGCAAATTAAATTTAAGAACTTATAATTTTATATTATTACGGTATATTTATTATTTTATTACATTATATACAGTATATAAAAAGAAAAGTCACCACACCACCCGATGTCCAGGTGAACTTTTTCCAAATTTATCACTGCCACCGGCAACCCATGATAAATTTTTAAAAGAAAAAAAAAGATTTAAAAAATTATAAAAGAAAAAAAATTATTTAAAAAATTATAAAAGAAAAAAATTATTTATAAAATAAATTGTTTATGATTTCTTCTGGGGATAAAAAATCTTCATTATACGGTGGTACCTTTGAACCCTACTACAATTACCACTTAAGTGCCCTAGTTCCTAACAATGTATATAACGATCTACTCCTCGAAATTCAGGTTTAAGATTAGGGCAATTTTTCAAAGAATGTCCATAATAATGACACACCCGGCAGCCTTCTTTGAAAGGATAATACAGAATCAACCAATTATTGTTTGTTTTTGAAATTTTAACATTTTTTGAAGAGTATAATGTTATTGGGTTTGTTGGTGATGATGATGTTGACGTTGACGTTGATGGAAGAGACGATATAACTTTCAACATGTTGCTTAATGTCAACATGGACATGCTATGGAGCCTTTTTAGTTCATCGTAAGACATTCCTTCTTTACCAACGTTTATAATTTCAATCTCTTCCGTGGTATTTTCATTATTACAGTCATTCATCGTTATTAAAAATGAGAAATAAAGTGCGAGACATTTCTTACATCCTTACATCCTTTATATATAAAATGAAGTGTGAAATAAAGTGTGAGAAATAAAGTGTATCAAAAAAAAAAAAAAAGTGTGAGAAATTTCTTACATCTTATATATATGATGCAATGCTACCCAGTATAGAAGTATACATTTTTGCTAATATGCTGGATATGGTACAATAACATGATAGATAAGCCAGTAGATAAGCCTATATCGGTCATATCGGTCACAAGATGTGCTCAAATTATTGGTTATATCAGAATCTAATAGGAATTTGTGAAACAGATCTCATTTCGCCACCAAAATGTGCTATTTGCTCAAAAATAGATTCAATTATAGTGAAATTTTTTAAATTGGTAATTTGTGTATCGAAATTCATAAAAGACGTAAACCTTGAGCTAAATAAATATTTATTATTCTATTAAAATTAAATCAATAAACGTGTTTTTTAAGCAGTTCAAGGAAAATTCTCGTGAATTTTTCTTAACAATCCTGATTCAATTTATTAATCGGTCTTTAAACTTTATTTCAATTATGCAAATAACTTATTTTATATATTTAACACATATAATTAATTATTTTCTTAACATAAAAATGATAATCGCTAAATATATTTTGTATCAAGCGAAAATTATTTAAAAAATTACTTGTTTACTACCAAGTTTACTACTACAAAAAAGCCAGAAAATAATGACAAAAATCGGTAATCGGAAGAAAAAAGCTATATCTAATCGAAAAAGAAAACTGATAAAATATTGCTGCAACCGATCAAATCAAAATTTATAATCGTAATTAGTCTGTAATGTAGACAGCATATCATATAAGAGGAATTCTTGCGCATAGATTTCAATCGGTAAGGAACAAAGATAACGAGATCATATATAGTATTAGAAGTAAAAAGTCACGTCATAGGAAATACGATGAAATTGGAAAACATTTGATCGAATAAAGAACTACAAGATAGTAATAATGATTATAATTCACCTTATTTAATTGATTGTAAAGGATGTGCGTTCAATATTAGAAGGAAGACAAATAAAGAAAAATGTATGATTTATATTGAGAAAGAAACAGCTTTATTGATTAAGGGGAGGGTAGTGAAAGATAAGAATGATATAACATTAATGAAACCATACATGACGAGGGAAAATATATATGAGAAAAATGAAATGGTAGTTAAAGAAAATATTGGTGAATTTACAAGAAAAAAATTATAATAATATGAAAGTTTATAGTAATATAGAAGAATGTGTTAATAAAATATGGGTCAAGAAGAAATAGAAGGTTCTGTGAAAATTAAAGAATTTGTAACAGGGAAAATGAGACAAAGAGGTGATTTTACAGGTTGAAGGTATAATTCAGAAAGGATCTGATCTGTGTCTAAATGGGTTTTTTGGAATAGAAGTGATTCCAAAGAATAATGAAGTCAATAAATTTAATTTTGAAGGAAAAATTAAATCATTAAAAATGAGAATAGTTGCATTAATAATGTTACCATGTAATATTATATTAGATTTAAGAACGGATATTAGGATAGTAGAGTGGTTATATAAATATAGTGAAACAGGTAGTATGAGAAGAGAATTAGATGACGGGCTATTTAAATTTTGTTAACACAATATTGGAGCTCAAAAATATGGATTTGACGATGCAAGACTTGAAATTACCAGCCTTGAAAAAGGAATTAATTAAGTGTAAAGAAGTTATACCTGAAGTGAAAATAAATTTGAACAATTTGATAATTGATGAATATAGTCTACGTTGGAATCATATACCGATCGAAGGAGGGTATAGATACTGGTTTAAAGAGCTTAGTAATAATATAACAAAAATAGATGTAATATTATTAGACTATGTCAAAGATTGTTTTATTGAAGTAAATGGAGCGAACATTTTCATCGATTGGAAAGAAACTTTTAAATTGATAAATAATGAAATCATGATGTCAAAAATACAACGAATAGAAAGACGCGTCAATTAGATGCTGGCGCATTAAAAATTTTCTAAAAATATTACCGACATATGAAACACTTTGGAAAGAGAAGTATGGGGAATTCTAAACATGAAGTGTCCAAGATGCAAGATCGAAAAAGAAACGTGGGATCATGTTTGGTTGTGTTCCAAAAATGATACTAATACAGAATTTTATTTATTAAAAGAAAGTACCAGTGAAGTATTAACAAAGATAAGATTAGGAGTGGTTTCATTGACAAAATTTTAGAAGTGGCATCGACGAGGTCAAATATTATGGTTACGGAAGGTGTTATTAGAGAATTGACTAGAGGACTTATAAATGAGAAGTGGATGAATTGTTGTGCTAATAATATTAATGTGAGAAATTTGTGACGAATATTTGATAAGATTACAAAAACAAATATGGACTGAAAGATGTAATGAGACAATTGAATTGGAAAAACAAATGGGAATCTTCAAGGATTTGAAAAGGAAAAAGAAAAGATCTAAAAATGGGATAGACACAAGCGAGGTAGAATTAGAAAAATTAGAAAATAAAAAAAAAATAATAAAAAAATCAAAGATTTAATAAAAATAGATTTAGAAGAATTTTACGTGATTAGTTTTAAAGTTTTGGTATGGAGAGATTTAATAAAATTAATAAAATACGTTTACCAAAAAAAAAAAAAAAAAATTTCAATCGGTAGTGAAATTTATAATAATTTATATAATTTAGCCAAACCTGTTCAGTTGTACAAGTAAAGATCGACTATACACAAACCGGCACATTGAGAAAAAAATTGTCCTGAGTAATAATTTCAGATAACAAGAGGCAACAGACCACGGCTTTTAGTATTCTATTCTTCCGGCTACCAATTAGTCACCAACCGGCATATGCATGATAGGTGGTGATTGACCTTAATTTTATAATGTATTAAAATGAACGCCGATTGATGACATTTTTATATCCTGCCATCAATCGGTCACATGCTGGCTGATGACTGATTGACAAAACAGTCATTAATCGGTCATTTGGTTAAATAAATATGCCGAAACTATTAGTTCTGGCGTTTTTTAAATGTAAAATTACAAAAAAAAATGCCGAAACTAATAGTTCCAGTGTTTTTATATGCAAAATCACTGAAAACTGATGGTTCTGGTGCTTTATATGTAAAATTACGTAGTTCGAAAAAAAATTAAAGAAAAATCCAACTGAACGGAATTGAACAGGCCTAATAAATTCGACCTGTAGATGATGACCCAATGATGCCTGATTGGTTGATATTGACAATTAGTCATCAGTCGGCTACTAATCGTCATATAACTGATTGGTAACCGATTGGAATTAACACCTGATTGATGACTGATTGGTAACTGATTAAAAGAATCAGTAACTAATCAGTTACCAATCAGTTATATGACCGATTGGTGGCCAATTTATTATATTTTGACCTGTGCTTATAAATAGTAAGTTCATTTTTGGTCTTTTGGGATTGGAACTTAATTTTCTTTAACTAACTATATATCTTTTTTTTTTGGTCGGACTTTCACTTCTTTTTTGGGCTTTATGGTTTTTTTTCTTTCCTATTATGTTTATTGTTTCTTTCTTTACCATTTCGTCTCCTATCATTCTTTTACCATCTCCATTTCGTTCCACATTATTTTTTCATCTCTATTTCATCCTATATCATTTTTTTATTACAATTTTGTTCTATATCATCATTTCATTCCTTTCATCACCATTTCGTCTTTATCATTTTTTTCTATCCCCATTTCATTCTATATCACATTTTCATCATCATTTCAACCCATACCGTTCCTTTAATCACCTTTTTGTCTCCTATTTTTCTATCATCATTTCATTTTATATTGCTTTTCATCATCATTTCATTCCATATATACTGTTCTTTTCATTGCTATTTCATCTGGATCATCTTCTATTATTCTTTTCCATTACCATTTCGGTTTATATCACTTCATCATTATAATTTCATCCTCATACCATTCCTTTCATCACCATTTCGTTCTATATCACTTTATAATTTTCTTTCATCACCATCATGTCCTATATCATTTTTTCTCTATCATCACTTCATTCTATATTGCTTTTTCTTCATCATTTCATCCTATACTTTTCTTTTCATTGTTATTTTGTCTCCTATTGTTTTTTTTCCATTATCATTTCATCCTATATTGTTTCTTATTACTATTTTTATTCTTTTTTATTTCTTATACTCTTTTTGCCATTATTATTTATTTGACTGGGGTGTTCTTAAAAATTAAAGGTGTACGCAATTTTTTATTTTTTAGTCAGTTGTATAAAAAAATTACACAAATAAAATAATTAAGTTTCATTAATTAATTATAATCACGTGATACTGGTGCTAACCACCATTGGTGGTAAATAGCAAACTTCTTATTATATATATTTAAATAAATTTTTTACAAATAAATATTATATAATTATTAATAAATATAATTAGACTTCCATAGTAATATTTCATATAGTTACATCATATAAAATTTCTCCTTATAATCATACCTTTGGGAAAATCCAATTTATATACTTATTATATAAAAAAACCTTTATATAATTACATCATAGTAAAAGCGAGCCTCTATATAGTTACCAATTTTTATAGAACCAATTAGATAACTATATAAAGATCTGACTGTACTAATAATAATATATAAAAAGTAAAATTATAAAACTGGTTATTAATTAAACTTACTATATATTTTAATATATATAATGATTTAAATAATTAATATAATGTATATTAAATTTTATAATTGCAAAACTGGTTAAATTTATATTTAATTATATAATTTATTATAATAAATGGTAAACTTTATTAATTACTATGTAAAAATATGTCTAAACCTTTTACAGTTTTACCAGTTTTGTCAGTTCGCAGTTTCGCAAATTTTAAATTTTTTAATAAAATGTTTCAACTAGTTTCGATTTCAACAATTGTCTAAACTACTTAGTTTCGCCCAGCAACCTTAGTTATTCCATCCATCATATTTATAACTTTTTGTACATTTTCTCCATTATCTGATATAAACTGACAATATGCACGTATTTCTCCATTTTCACTTTGTTTTCTAACAAAATATTCCCATACCCAACTCACTTTTGTTTGTGGTTTAGTCATTGTAGTAGTTAGTTTAAAGGGATTTGGATTATTTGATATTTGACTTGTTAATTCAAGTACAGTTAACTTATTTTACTAGCACTTATCATCCTTTATTTTCCAAGTGTCCTAGATAATTTTTTAGGTCATCCTCTTTTTAGTATTAGAGCAATTTCTGTAACTTCATCACTGGACTCTTCATTTTCACTTAGAGTAATATAATCTTGAACGTTACTGTTTTCCATAATTTTATGAATCATTTTCCACTATTCAAAAATATGTTTCAAGTGAAATTACAAAAAAATCCAAGAAAATGATTACAGTATTTATTTATTTTGGTTAGGGTTTAGGACTACATTAACTAACTGTACTTAAATTTATAAATAAAAAAATAAATGCTATAAATAAATTTTTATATCAATCCCACGAAATTTAATTGTTATAAATTTAATAAATGCCACGAATTTAGTAGTTAATTAAATGCCATATATTTAATTAATTAAATGCCACATTAAATTAAATGAATGCTACGAATTTTATTTATTAAAAATAATCTACAGTAAAAAAAATTTAAATAATTTTATCCAGATTTCAGTTTCTACCCAGATATATCCAGATTTTTATCCGAGTCAGATAATCCAGATAGAAACCGGATATTTTTTTAATTTATCCGGATGACGGTTTCTGCCCGGATCAAAACACTAATCGTGAGGAATCTAGCCATGTTCTGAAAAAAATCGTTTTTGTATTATCTTACGATCTATTGGTCCAATTTCGACAATCTTTTTTTTATTTTGTAGAGGGCGTGGAGAGCTACATGACAAAAAAATGTTCATTGAAATTGAATTACTGGATCACGAGAAAATCGCAAAAAAATGATTTTTTTATTTTCCCCGAATTTGAATAGTGACTTTCACTACTTGTTATATTGATCACGAATTAAACTATATTCTTTATTTAAAAATTACTTTGTAATTTCTTTTAGTTGGTAAGTTATTTATCTAATTCTATTATTACTTATTATATAATACTTACATATAATTTAAACTAACTAAATTCTTTATTTAATAGATTGTAAGTTATAACTTATAAGTTATTTATTTAATTCTATTATACTTATTGTTAAATATTTTCATATAATTTAAACTAATTAAATTCTTCACTCAAAAAATTATTTAATAATGTAGCTTGTAGGTTGTTGTTATTTTTATTGTTATATATTTTATATAACATTTATTTGTTAACTGTATTCTTTCATCACTTAAATTTCTATTACTTTAGTTGGTAAAGAGATATATTACCTTAAATTCCTATTTAAATTTTAGAGTAAGTGTTAATTTTAATCTTAAATTTTAGTATAAATTTTATTATAAACTTTAATTATTTAAATTTAAAGATTTGGAAAAAGTGGAAATACAATCATAGATAAATTTATTCTTGAAGAAAAGTTAAAATGGATTCCTTATAATAAATTTAAAGATGTTGAATATCTTAATAAGAGAGGATTTGGTACTATATACAAAGCTATTTGGTTAAATGATGATAGAGATGTAGAAGTTATTCTTAAAAGTCATAATAATTTAAATGAAAATTTAATTGAATTTTTAAATGAAGTATGATAGTATATTATTTATTTTTTTAATTCAATTTATAATTTATTTATGTTAATATATTATTATTTTTTATAGTGGAAATATTTATGAAAGTTGAGGAAACTTAAAAGAAAAATTGAAAGTTGTTGGAATCAAAAGTTATATATGTTGTATAGCATTATTTCTGGACTTAATTTTATATATAATCAAAATCTTATTCATTGTGATTTTCATGATGGCAATATTTTAAATCATAATAAGAGTAATATCTATGTTAGTGATTTAGGATTATGTCAACCCGTAAAATCATTTTTTGTACCATTTATGGCTCCTAAAGTTTTAAGAGGCAAACCTTATACCCAGCTAGTGATATATACAGTTTTTCTATGATTATGTGGGAATTTACATCTGGAATACCACCATTTGACAATATAGCACATAATATTCAACTTAGTTTAAGTATTTGTAAAGGTGAATGTCCTGAAATTATTGAATATACTCCACAATGTTATGTAGATTTGATGAAAAAATGTTGGGATGAAAATCCATTAAAAAGGCCATCTTCTAAGGAAGTATTAGAAATTATTAAAAAGTGGATTATCTTCCTTTTAGCAAGAAAATTAAAGATATTAATAAAGAATTAAAATACAATATTCTGGATTCATGAATGCACTAATTGAGCATAATAATCTTGTTACTGAATCTCATCCACATCCTTGTTATACAAGTCGCTTGCTTAATTTTACTAGTGAAAATTTGAATAAAATTCCTGAAAGTGAAATGCTAGTAAGTGAAGATTTGAATGATTATATAATTAAAGATTTGAAGTCATTAAGTATGTAATATATTATATATAAAAATTAATCTTGCAAATTATTTTTGTGAAATTAATTTTATTTATTTAAATATTTATTAAAACAGATGAAAATACTAGTAAAAAATTGAGACTTGAAAGTGAAGATTCACAAGATAGTGCAAAGATAAATGAAATGCTAGTAATAAATGAAGATTTGAGTGATGTATGGTTAATTTAAAGTCATTAGGTATTAAATATAGTATGATATAAAATAAATTAATTTTGCATGAAATTAATTATATTTATCTAATTATTTAGATATTACACAAATAAAATTAATGCTTTAAAAAAGGTTTATATCTAATTTTTTAAATAATGTTTGATACACTACATTAAACAAAATAAAATTGTTTATTTTATTCTTTTTTGATTTATATAAACAATAAGTTTAAGTAATAAGATATTTTAAAGTTTCTTAGTTTGTAATTTAAATAATTTCTTTTTTTTATATTTTATCCAAAATATTAAATACATGTATTCTTCTATTTTTATAATTATTTAATTACTAGTAAATATTTTATAACTTTCTTAATAGTTTGTAATTTGAATAAATCTTTTTTTTAAAAAAACTTTTTCAATTATTAAATCAAAATAATAAGTAGCCACAATTAGTAATAATTTGTTGATCATTTACTTTTAAAAAATCATTAATTAAATTGAAGTTTTTTTTCAATTTTTACTTATAGAATTTATTACAAAAATATTGTTTTTTAATAAAATATTTTAAAACATTTAAAAGTATCTTTAATTAAAAATAAAGTTGCAGGCAAATTTGGCTCAAAATGACTTAAGGGATACAGCATATATATATATTGTTATGAGCGAGATGAACCAATAAATATTGAACCCTCATGAATATTTGAATACTGTGGCAAATTTTAAATTGATAGATATGATTTGTAAATAAATTAGCATGAAAAAGAGGATATGTGCAACAATATACATTATTAATAAACATAAAACAAATCATCTTTTTAAATAAATTTAATATTTTAGTAAAGGTTAAAAATCTAGATAAGATTGAGAAGGAACTCTTCCCACCGATCATTCAGACCAAAAATTTTAGGATGAAAGAAAAAGGCAGAAGAGTTCAAAAGTGCTTAGAGAAATTTATTATTTTACACATTTCAACATTACCAACTGTTTATTCATTCTTTTACAAACATTTTGATATGAGGTTTAGAAGAAGTTTGTTAAAAGGTCTTAAATTTTTTTGACAAAAAATTTATTTCTTGCTGTCAACTTAATGGTAGTGACCCAAAAATAGCTAGGAAGGGCTAGGTGTTGCTCCAAATAAAATTTTGTCAGTAGGTGATAATTGAGGCTTGGAAAAATAAAAGAAAAGTTGACCTTTTATAGTGAAGAAGTTCTTTGGATAGCTTGGAAATAGTAGTTTTTTGGGAGTTTTTTGTTACAAAAATTTTTTGTTGGTGCAGAAAAAATTTTGGCATGCAGATGGAATCTAAAAGTAGTAACAGAAGATTCAGTGAGGAACTAATTGGATTACAAGGAAATGAGGTGATTTACTGTGGGACAAATTGTGGCAACAAATTTATCTGAGAAAGGGATCAGCCATATCCACAGTAATCAGGTGAGAGAAAAGTTTACGAGTTTTAGTTTCAGCTTGGGTGGTAGCAATGTAAATAAATGTAGACAAACAGTTGTTTTGTTCAAAGAAATACAAAAAGCTAATATTGTGCAAGTCATTGTGAATGGATAAAGTTACTATGGAGAACGCGCTTTTTGGGAAGATGTATGCTCTACTGTGGGATCTAGCCAATTCTTCAGTGGAAAATGCTCTTTTCGGGAAGATGGATGTTTCACTGCGGGATCTAGCCAATTCTGTGATGACTGGTTTTAAGTTTTGAAAGAGAGGGTAGAAATAGAGTAGTTTTTGTGATTTTATTTTCTTTTTTGAGAAGTATGAAATGCGTAAGGAAAATGGTAGTTGTTAGTAAAGTATCTATGGGGAGTTTGATGGAGTTTAACATTGGCACTAATGCTTGGTTAAAAAGTTGTTAAATCAGGCATAAAATAGTTAATGTTAAATTTATTTTTTCTTTTTTTGAAGTTGGGTTTAGTTGTAGTTTTCTTGTTTGTATGTTTCATTTTTGTTTTTAATAGATAGATACTTTATTAGCAGATGCACATCGTCTAGAACATGATGTGCCATTCAGCGATCATCATGTTATTAATAAAGTTTTTTTTAAAAAAAAAAAAAAAATCTAGATAATCAAATATAATCTAAAATAATGCCAAAATCATCTCTTTATAATTTGAAATACTTCATAATCTTCTATAGAAAATTGATCTTCAGTATCTCTTATCTCCCTTTCATATGAATACTTTTTACAATTACTAAAATTATAATCTTTAGATTCGCCATTATAAGAATATATATTAATATCATCACCAAAACGTGGACCACAGACATTGAGATAAAAAACTGCAGAGGTTGTATTTTTTATGTTACTAATAATAACACTTTTAATATCCTTTTCTTTAAAAGAAAAAATAAAACTATCTTTAGTTTGACCCAAGTATTAGAAGTTTCCCATTTTAAAGGATTATATCCACCAAGAATTTCTTCTGTTCCTTTTACTTTAATAAAAGTAATAGTATTATATTTATTATCACATAATTCATGAAATTTTTTAGGTGTAAATCCATCTCGGCTCCCTCTTAACAATAATTGAAACCTGTATGGTAAATATAATTCTCTTAAATGAGCAAAATTATTACTAACATCTATTTTATCTATCCTTCTTGAAAAAGTTGATATAATACTTAAATTATTAATAATACTTGAATCAATTATTCCATCAATTTTAAGATCCCTTGGAAGTAAAATATCATCAGTTGGTTTACTATTAGGATCCAAATGAGAATTTAATACATCTTCATAAAGTTGATTTTTTAAGAGTTTTTTATAAGGACGAACTCTTTGTAAAAAATCTTTGGATGAAAAACTAAAAAATCTAATAAAGGGTAAATAATGTTGTAAATTATTTTCCATTGTTTTAAATTCATCATCTGACCAAGTAGTGGGATCAGGATTAAGTGTAGGATTTTGTGCAAGTCCCCATTTTAACACATGTTCCCAAACTTCAATTTCCTTCATTTGCAAATCATCTCTTTTAATTAGCTGGATTAAAGACTTTTCAGAAAGTGAAGTGAAATCAAGTGATTTAAATATCTTCTCTGGAGACTTTACCATAAAATCTGTGCAATACTGTTGAAGTTCTAACAAAGAATTTGATTGAAAGCTTGTTCTATGAATAAGTTCAAAATGTTGTTCCATCCACTCGGTTTTATTTTCAATTAAATATTTTTGTAAATAATCAACTAATTCTTGAATAAGGAGTTCATCTGCAGCTAATAATACTTTAAAAATTTCTGAATTATCTTGTTCGTTCAATGAAAGAATACCACAATAAATATACCTATACAAAAAATTGAATTTCAAATATGAATATCTGAATATCTGAGATTATGAAATTTATTGCATATAAACTTACTTTAAAATAATTTGAAAGACTTCGGACATTATATTTGATAATTTAATATGAGCTAAAGCATTATCTTTATTCTTTTTATTAGAAGCCAAGGTTCGTCGTAAATATGGAGAACGGTAACACAAAATATTCATATGGGCACGAAAGATTTTCACATTAGGGTCTTCTCCGACTTCAATTGTAACGTCATAATATTCATCATCCGCCAATAATTCAATAAAATTTTGGCTTAGTTTTGAAAGAAATTTTGTTGACATTATTATTGTTTATAATTTACAAATTTGTGAAAGAGTGAAAAAACTTGTTACTTGTTACCGTATAACCGTATTTATTAATGTTGATTTTTTACAAATATGACTAAATTGAATGCATGAAATACTACTTCTATTACGTCATAATCTGCAAAAGAGGACAAATCAAATTTGAAAATTGGATTATATAAGCGGATCATCATCGGATAAATTTTATAGTTCGGTAACAAATTTTTAAATAAAAACTTCGTCTAATTTAAAAATTGGATCCCACTCTTCTTGTAAGAGTATCGCTTTAATCATATCTTAAAAATTTTAATTTATAATAGATAGACTTTTTAATATGGATAGATGTACGATACCATCAAAAGTTCAAAAATAAATTGAATAGTTTATGATATATTTTAATTGTTAAAATATTTCATAACTTAATATATTAATGGTAAAATAATAATATAATGAGAGTTTGACAAAATAATTCGTTAGAAAAGAAATAAATTCAATAACATGAATTTATTATCATTTATTTTACTCTAATGTTTTAAATTCGTTAAATTAATAATTCAGCTATATTTTTTTTCACTAAACCAGGATGGTTATGTAACACCGAAATAGAATTTTGGTCAGAAATAATGAACATCTCACTACAAGAAGAAAAATTTAACGAATAATTAAAGAATAAAAACAACATCCATTTATCAATAAATATCACATATTTATATGAAAATAGATTTAATATTCTTGTACCAAAACTCGAGGCTATACTTTAAATTCACTTTTAACCATTTGCTTATAAGATGCGTTTATGAAATAGGTGAAAACTTGATAAATTTCAAAATTATTAACATATATTTAAAACATAATTTTACTTACCATTAATTTATGTTGTTAAACTTTCCTTAATTGATGGATAAAGGAATAAGCCACTAATAAATTTAAGGCGATAGAAATAAAGAACGGCTAATTGAATATTTCAAAAAATTATGATAAAAAAAAATTAAATCACAAGATTAACCGTGTTTTTGATTATTCAAGGTCGGATAGGGTGGCACAAATACGCTTTAGAAGAAAGTTCCAGAAAAACGCATCGTCATATGTATACGTATACACATTACACAAATAACACAATCTCTCAAGCTGATATAAAGCATGATATACGATATTTACATATAATGTTTGCGGTGCAAAATTATAACCCATGTGACTATCTGACATTGAGAAAAAATATATGATAGAATAATGTACGTTATAATTAACATAAAACAAATCATTTTTTTTTTAAAATCAATTAATACTTTAGTAAAGTTAAAAAAAAATCTAAATAAGCAAATTTAATACTAAACTCATCTCTTTATAATTTGAAACACTTCATAATCTTCTATAATAAATTGTTCCTCGGTATCTCTTATATTTCTCTCATAATAAGAATTTTTACAATAATTATGATTATAATTTGCAAATTCATCATTAGAATATAAAGTAATATCATTTCCAAAACGTGGACCACAATAAGCACTACAATAAGTTGCATATTCTGTCTTTACTATGTTACTAATAATTGTACTTTTAATATCCTTTTCTTTAAAAGAAAAAATAAAACTATCTTTAGTTTGACCCCAACCACTAGAAGATTCCCATTTTAAAGGATTATATCCACCAAGAATTTCTTCCGTCCCTTTTACTTTAATAAAAGTAATAGTATTATATTCATCATCACATAATGTATGAAATTTTTTAGGAGTTAATCCGTCTCGACTTCCTCTTAATAATAATTGAAATTTATATGGTAAATATAG